>NC_072735.1:164864594-165164594 GCF_026930045.1 Uloborus diversus | reverse complement strand
CTGAATTTGACACATGTTGGCATTCCACCCCCTCTACCATTTGTTAGAAATTTTAAAATTTAAGGTTTGTAACCACACGTTTCCAAATATTCAAGGTTTTCCAGCACTTAAAAATGAAATTAGTTTTCTCAAGCAATTTCCATTTTTTAAGGAAAGAATCATGATTTTTTTTTTTTGGGGGGGGGGGGCTAGGGACCCACTTCAAAGCAGGAGCCCTAAGCAACAGCTTGTTTATCCTATAGGCAAATTCGACCCTGTTTGTAATTCACTCTTACCTGTAAATTTTTGCTTGATTTTTTTGTAATTTTTACGAAAATTCGTCATTTTTACGGTTAAAGGATTTTTACGATTTTACTAATCTTTGTTAGGTTTTCATAGACTTTTATAAAATTTCAGCAAATTTTTCCAAAATTTTTGATGACTCAATTATTCAGATTTCAATAATGAAAAGGACTGACTCACTTAGACTCAGATGATTATGGCTTACCTTACTTCTTAAACAGTATTCATAAAATAAGTAAAATTGTACTTTCCCTCTAAGTAAAAAGATTCATTTAATCAGAACACTCAGATTACTGAAATTTATTCAGTTTGCGACTGTATTTATTCTCTCTCTCTTTTTTATAAGAGAGAGAGGGGGGAAAAAAACTTATGTTTTTTAGAATTTCTCAAAAGGCCAATTAATATACTAAGAACATAAATATTATGCACAAATAAATACTTGAAATGTGGACACAAATCATAACGAGTAGATCGTTCTGTTGCGGGAATGGGGAAGGGGGACGTTTTTTCCCCTTTGCTTTAGGTTCTAATTTGTTAAAATAATCGTCAATTATTATAAGTGTTGCAGCTTGATATATAGCTTGTTTAGCTTATATTTTCATTCATATACTTGCCCAAATGGTTTTCAGTCCGAAATAGTGAATTTAGACACATTTTCAGCACCCCAGTGACAGCTGTACTATTTGTATTTAATGTTCTTTTTTTTCCCTTTTCTTTTCTCCCATCAGAATAGGACATTTGCTTTTCTCTTCATTTTCATTGAACTATTAATAAAAAGTCATGATTTTTTTGTTTTAAGATTTTGGAAGATGTGTTGTTACTACATAAAGTCCTCCCAAAACTGGGGGGCATTGTCCCCTATGCCCCCTCCCCCTTTAAATCCACCCATGCCCTTCTGAACTATTCAAAAAAAAAAAAAAAATATATATATATATATATATATATATATATATATATATATTTATTTATTTTAATTTTTGGAAGATGTGTTGTTGCTACATCAAGTCCTCCCAAAACTGGGGGGCATTGCCCCCCGCTGCCCCCCCATAAATCCGCCCATGCGTTCCTTTTAAAAGATATATATGGTACAAAACGGGAATATAGGAAATATAGGGCATTTTTGAAAAATATAGGAAATATAGGACAATTTTGATGCTTTTTTTGAAAATATAGGAAATATAGAATATATAGGACTACTTCGACCCCTGTATGAAGGAAAATATTGCAAAAACAAGGCTAATAAGACGTAACCACCAATCAATAATTACAGGACAAATCTAGATAAAAAAATGTATTTATTTTTTAACGAATTTTTCAGCAATGAGGCCTATTATTTTGACATTTTCCAGGGGGGGGGGGGGTGGTCAAAGGGAGTATACTCGATGCAAATAAAACTGAAAACCAACCAAAACCAAGCCCACTTATAGTAAATACATTAATTTCTTTAAGCCAGAGGGAGTCAATTGCCCCCTCCTGACCAGAGGCGTAGCTAGACCCGACTTTTGGGGGGGGGGTTACTTCTTTTATATATATATATATATATATACACACACATACATATATATATATATATATATATATATATATATATATATATATATATATATATATATATATTATATATATATATATATATATATATATATATATATAAACATTTTTAGTATTAAAAAAAATAAAAGGGAGGTGACTCTTACATACTTTGGAATGGAGTGCCCCAAGTCCGATACTTGTATCAAACAAAACGAAAGCAAAGAATTTTTTTTATATTTTTTTAATGTTATGGAAAATTCAACTTTTTTTTATTTTCCCTCCATTTAATTTAAAGTGAAATTTTCTAGCAACGGCCTTGTCAAAACCAGTCAATCCGAACCAATGAAAGTGTTCCGTGCATTTCACTGTGACTGCTTAATTTAGAGGCTAAGACACATCTACAAAAGCTGGCATCCCTGAAAGCTAATAGATACTTCCATTTCCGCCTGTAAACTGGATGTTTGACTTTCAATCTCATTGGTGGTCAGACTATAAAGATTATTTTTACTAACTTGGTTTGCACTAAAAGTATGAAATAAAATAAAAAAAAAAGACTCCAAGAAATATAACCGGCAAAAAATGAAATTGTTTTTCATATCGTTATATTTATATGTTGCTTTTTATGTATTTACATTTATGCTAATTTTAAAGCAGTTAATAAAATTTGAATTAAAAAAAAATAGGGAAGAAATATAGGCGGTTGAAAGTTCTGCATACCATGTGTTCTCCTCTAGAGTTTTTATTTTTTAATTTTATTAGCTGCTTTAGAATTTACATAAGTATCTATTAGAGAGCAACAGCATTTTTTGAGTGTTATAAACAGAAGTCTTTTATTTTCTACTTTTTAATGCAAACCAAGCTAACAGAAATAGTCTAGATTTGCAGCAATTGCTAACCTCAAGAGGATAGATAATAAGTTAAAAAAAAAAAAAAATCAGGGACCAAAAAGCAATAAAAGACTTTTTCTTGAAAAAAATATGCTTTTAGTGTCAAAATGACTCCTTAAACTCGTAATAAAGCACTTAATAATGTAATAACAGAATAAATACCTAACAAAACTAATACAGAGGAATTTTAATCAAGAGCCCACATTGTCCCGATTTCAAATTTTCACCATCATATTCCAAATTTCTATAAAGTTTCTTAAAGTCCCCGTATCTCAAAATCTCTTTATCTCGATTTTTTTTCTTTCCTGTGAAATTCGAAATATACAGCTTTGACTGTATGCAATATTCCCACTGCGCCACTCATAAAATTAAACATATTCAACAATTTGCAGAATCTATGTCAAAGAAAGGCTACATATACATGGATTTAACAAATCAATCTCATTTGTAAAGCAAAGTGTCAAATTTCAGTCAATTATCAAAAAATTGTCGCAGCAGAGGGAGGCGTCTTTACGCTTGAGGGTCACTCATGGAGCAGATTTTCAATGGCATTGGGGGGGGGGGGGGAAACAAAGTGAATTTTTGACCTTTGTTACTCAGAAAAATGTCATTTATTTTTTTTCTTTTTCTTTCTTTCTCTTCTCTTTTCTCTCTTTCTGTCCTTTTTTGAGACAAACGTTTCGCCCCCCCCCCCTAGCTACGCCCCTGCTCCTGACCACCCTACATGATGAACCTGTCTGAAATATGAATTTCATCTTCAACAATTATGCAAGGTTTCAATATAACATGATAACTGTCAATAAAATCAAACTCACACTATTTTATTATCTCTATTAGGATAGGAAGTACCTTTAATTTCAGATCCATATATATCTTGAGATATTTGCACAGGGCACTAAAAGAAAAAGCACATAAATAAAAATATATGTTTCTGGATGAAAAAACTTACAATTTTTTTCAAATGTTAGTTGATTTCTTTAGACACATAAAAGAACATTTATTTACAGAACAATGGTTGTTGCATATTGAGATGCATTTAATAACATTTTATGAATAGTAGAAGCTATACTACGGTTTTCTATGATCATGACAAAATATATACAAATATGGAAACGACAATGCTGTTTAAAAAAAAAAGAAAAAGATTAAATAATAAAATTTTTTTGAGAATTCTCTTTTGCATATTGCATTTCATGGGTGTAAGAGAAACAGATTTATTTGTGCAGTTCACTTTTTTACAAAATAGATATTCCAAAAGGGCAAAAAAGCAATAAGAGTTTTCTCAGGGGTGTGTAGGAGCTTTATAAAAATTGAAGAACACAGGGCCTGATGCCAGAAGCTAGTGGCTTTGACACAAGCACTTATTTGCGCAGTTCACACTCTTTTATAAAACAGATATTCCAAAAGGGCAAAAAAGCAATAAGAGTTTTCTCAGGAGTATGTAATAGTTTTATAAAAATAGAAGAACTTGGGGCTTGATGCCAGAACCTAGTGGAATTGATATGAGCAACAAAGCTTTTTCTGGTCAATATAAAGTTTACAATACCATCTATAACAAGGACAGTCTCTAAGAAAAATCAAAACAAGATTTTGAACAGTGGGAAAAAGGGTAAAAGGGAGCTAAACATGTTCATGTTCACCAACAATTCGATTCTTCTTTTTTTTTCGTTGTATATTGACTTAATTTCTGAGAAAAATTAGACTATATTTTGAAATTAGTTCTGAGGTAAACAACATACCATAAATATATGTGGTGCAACATGCAATAATTCCTTACAGAGGAGCTGAGTCCATGTGAAATATGTCAGAGGAAGCCATAGCACCCCTGTTTCCCTAGTTCCTTTACCTCTTATACTCCTTTCTTTGGCCTTTTCCCTTCCTTTTTGTACTGGATATCATCAATTATTTAAATTAATAGAATACATGCAGAACATCTCTGCCCTATATGTTTAAATGAAAAAAATATACATACTGTCAGACAATGCCCAATATTTGCAATTTGGGAGGTAATTTGACACCTGGAAGGATGATTTTATCATCATGACAGCATTTTATACTTCTTTTCTTACTTGACTAAATTTTATTTTTCCAATAAAATGCATGTTTTAATGTGTCTCATAGTTATAATGCATGTCATGATGTACATACTTCAACTCCAAATAATGCCAGTTGTTGTTCACAGATTCATAGAAAATTTTGTTATCAATCTGAGCAATCTCTGTGTTTATCAGGCCTATCTATTTCACCGTGGCATGCTCAAGGATTCAAAATTGAACTATGAATCTTTCCAAAGAAAATATTTTTCAAGTATAAGACAAATTAACAGCTAACAATGAAAGCTAAAATGTAACATCATTGGTAGAAATTGATTTTAAAATTGTGAAAACTTTGTCTGTGTGTGTGTATTACGAATACATACATTGTTAGCGTATTAATGCATTTTCAATAGAAAAATATTGTAATAATGATAACGCTATTAGGAAGTTTCAATCATTAAAACATAATGGAAATATCTTAATAGTTTATTGCTGACAAAATATATAACAATCATAATCAATAACAAATAAAATGTATTTACTGATAATGCTTAAATACAGGTTTTTCTTTTTTAATATCTCTTTATTTTTAGGCATCCACCGAGCTAAATAAACTCTGAAGAAGTTTAATAACAATAAATCATAAATAATAATTTCATAAAATACTGACATTTACATTTTTACATACATATTTACATTTAATCTTCCAAGCTAAAAAGGGAAACCTTGAACAAAACTTACTGATACAACTTTCTGCAATTTTTCACATAATCTGATCGACTCTGATTCATCTTTTAAAGGAGAGTTGAGAAAATCAATTCTTGCTCCAACTTTTCTAATTTGCATAAATGTTGATGACAAGCAAATGAAGAATTCCTTCAAATTTTTATCACATTCCAAAGTTGCACAAGACAGAACCTGCATCAATTAATTCCATTTAGAAATTATTTTAAAACTTACAAGGGAATATAAATTCATATTAATGAAGCAGTTATAGTAGCATAAGAAGTAGTTACTTTAGGTCAAAGGAATAAATGCAATCATGGGCTCAGCCAAAACTTTTGCTCTTGCCAGAGACTAGGCAGATTATAAAGCAGTTGAAAAATTGAATAGTATGAGGAAAAAAAAGTGTTTGCGTGTGTCTAAAAAGAAGAAGCGTCAAGTGAGTCTCCATGTCTCTGTCTGGAAATTGTTAAACTGTTTCAAAACAGAAACATAATTCAGTCTTGGAATAGCAATTTAGTCAGCAGTGCAGTGCAGCAAGTAACAAAGTCAACAGAATGTTGAGTTTCATAAATAGGTCTTTTTTATCTTAAGAAAGAAAGTAGTTTCTTGTAAAAGATTCAAAGGATTTACTTTAAAGTTTAGTAAAGTTGTGACACTTGTGTTAGAAAAACTAAAGTAAGTGACTTTTACTCCAAGGTTAGTAAATGGGCGTCCTAATGCAGATTCCAAACTTAGGATGCTTAGTATGTATAATTTTAAGGTATCGTGTGCTAAATTTCTGTATCCAGGGGTTTAAGTTTTTTAATCTTCAAAGCTAATCTTCAAATCAGGAAAAATTACTACAACAACAGGATCGTAAGCATTTGGAACAGTTTATCAGAAACAGCTGCTATTTGCAATGAGGTGGATAGTTTTGAGAAGGTTCTTGATCTTCATTGGCGAATGATAAACTAACTAGGACCAGCCAAACTGGGCCCAGAGCCTATTGCTTGTCATCACTTTTATACTTGTTTATTGTTCTCTGTTATGCTCAATGAAACAGGACAAGAGTGCCTACCTAGGGGGGAGGGGTTCACACTGCAGACTACGCCATTAAAATTTTAGGGGAGGGGGGCTTGAGGGGTATTTTTCATTTTTGGGGGGATTTTGCTTTTGGGGGGGCTTGTGATATTTAGGGGGTGCACCCTTGCTCTTAGGGGGATGGGCACCCCTGAATAGGAGTTAGTATTAGAACAATATTGTGGAGTAAATGTAAACACGATTGGATTGCTAGGAATGGCCTGCATCTGAGCTCTACAGGGGTCAAAATGGTTAGTGGTTTGGTTTTAGAGGTTTCAGAATCAAAAAACTAAGTTGGAATGGGGGGCATGGTTTAAGGAGCAGAATTCGAAAGGGTACTATTGGGATTTTAGTAGAAACAGAAACAGGGTGGCTAATAAGAGAAAAGATTTTAACAGTTGGGATTCAAATAATCGCGCAGCATTAAATGAAAGTAAGATGGGCTTACTTAAGATTTTTTATACAAATGCTCGTAGTATTAGGAACAAGATGGAAGATTTGAAAAGCATAATAATAGACAAGAGGTTGGATATTATTGGAGTTACCGAGACATGGGCTACTGAAAATGATGATGATTTATTATCTATTGCTGGGTATAATTTGTTTAGACAAGATAGAATAGGTAGAAGAGGTGGTGGGGTTTTGTTTTATGTCAGAGACACTTTAACTTGCAATGAATTGGTAATTAATGATAATCCTAATGAGATTGATATGATTTGGCTAGAGTTGATGAGCAATAAGGGCAAAAAACTACGTTTAGGGAACAGTTATAAACCACCCAACTTAAGCCAGGGTCAAGATGAACAGATGTTTAGTATTATTAGTGACATTTCAAGCAAGGGGTCAGTCATCATAATGGGAGATTTTGATTTTACAGGAATTGATTGGAATAATTTTTACCATAGTAATAGCAGAGAAGAGGAGTTTTTAAAAGTAATTGGTAATTGTTTCTTAGATCAAATTGTAACTCAAGGTACTCGAAAGTATGTGATTTTGGATCTAGTTTTCTGCGACAAGAAAGGTTCTGTTCAGGGGTTATGTGTAGGGGAACACATCGGAGACAGTGACCACAACAGTATTGGGTTTGGGATTAAATTTGATATGCTCAAAGTAGAGAATTTTAGGTTTGTGCCCAATTTCAGAAATACTGATTTTGTGGCACTTAGGCAGAGTTTGAAAGCAGATTTTTGTTCCAGATTGGACAATAGCGATGTGAATCTTCAGTGGGCAGAGTTTAAGGAAAATCTAGCGAAAATGGTTGGGAATCATGTTTGTTTTAGGAGAAAGGGTGTCAACACTAAAATTTGGCCGATGTGGTTCTCCAGGGAAACTAAAGACGCTCTAAATTACAAGCAAGCCACTTTTCATAGGTTTAAAGAAACTGGTCACAGTGCAGATAGGCTCCAATATTGTAAGACAAGGCATAAATTTAAGTATTTGGTACAGATTCAAAAAAGAGAGTTGGAGCAAAGACTGGCAGATAACATAAACAGGAATCCCAAGAGATTTTTTGCATACGCTAATTCGGGGAAAGTTCAAAATAGTCATATTGGGCCACTGGTTGATGAGCAAGGAATTTTAATTCAAGACGATAGTGATATTGCTAATGTTTTTAATAACTTTTTTCGAGGTTTTTTTAACGATAACTGTATCTCAACAGTTAACACCAACAAGACAAAAGCTTTAGTACAGCTTGAGGACTTTGTATTTTCCAGGGATGATGTTTTACTTCATTTGAAAAAAAAAATAAAGAGACTAAGGCTCCAGGACCAGATAATATTTATCCAAAAATTTTAGTTGAATGTGCAGAGGAATTAGCAGATGAAATTGTAAATATTTTCAATGCTTCTTGTAACCCGGGGACAGTGCCAGAGGACTGGAAGCTGGCTAACATTACACCGCTCTTCAAGAAAGGGTCTAAAGGGATTACAGGAAATTATAGACCTGTGAGTCTAACTTCAGTGGTTTGTAAAATTTTGGAAACATTGATAAAAATTAAGATAGTAAATTTTTTAGAGACTAATAATCTATTGACTAGTTTTCAGTACGGTTTCCGGAAAGGTAAATCTTGTGCAACTAATCTATTACATTTCTATGACAAAGTTACCATGGCTTTGGACAATAAAAAGCCTGTAGATGTTGTTTACATTGATTTTCAAAACGCTTTCGATAAGGTATGGCATGTTGCTCTACTTAGCAAGTTAGCTGATATAGGAATAGGAGGGAAAACTTTCATTTGAGTAAAAAACTGGCTGACCGGAAGGAAACAAAGGGTAGTTGTAAAGGGAAATTATTCTAATTGGAGTGAGGTTTTAAGCGGGGTTCCTCAAGGATCAGTGTTACGGCCTGTTTTTTTCATTGTTTTTATGAACGACATTCATAAAAATATTTCTGGGAACATGAATTGTTTTGCTGATGATGTCAAAGTTATGGGGAGTGCAGAAAAAGAAGAACAAGCAAACCAGCTGCAAGAGGATCTAGATCATATTACGGAGTGGGCTGATAAATGGGGTATGGCTGTTAATGTTGGGAAATGTCAAGTGCTACATATAGGGCATGGAAATAAGTGTACAAGTTATTATTTGCAAGGTTCAGTCATTAGTCAGGCAGAAAAAGTTATTGATCTAGGCGTCTTAATAAGTCAGGACTTAAAGTTTAGCCAACAGTGCAGCATAGCTAGTAACAAACCCAATAAGATGCTTGGGTTTATCAATAGATCTATTTTAAACAAATCTAAAGAAATTCTTCTACCCTTGTATAGAAGTTTGGTAAGATCTCATTTGGAGTATGCTGTTCAGTTTTGGTCTCCTTATCTTAAGAAATATATTAATGTATTGGAAAGGGTTCATAGGCGGGCTACAAGGCTAATAAATGGACTTTCTCATTTGGACTATGATTTCCAGGCTTAGAAGGCTAAAAATGTACAGTCTTGAGCAAAGAAGAGACCGAGAGGACATGATTCAGCTGTTTAAACTTATTAAAATGAAAGATGTTACAGGGCTGAAGTTTAGCACTGAAAACAGGATAAGGGGTCATTGTTTTAAGCTATTTAAATCTCAGGCTAACATGGATATTAGGAAAAATTATTATTTTAGCAGGGTAGTGGAACCTTGGAACAGCTTACCGGAAGAGGTGGTAATGAGCAAGGGAGTCGATAGTTTTAAGAGGGCCATTGATCTTCACTGGGAATTGTAAATTGACTAGGACCAGTCTAGCTGGGCCCAGAGCCTGTTGCTGGTCGTCACTTTTATACTTGTATTTGTATATAATATTTATTG
The DNA here is from genome assembly GCF_026930045.1 of Uloborus diversus. Classification (NCBI taxonomy): domain Eukaryota; kingdom Metazoa; phylum Arthropoda; class Arachnida; order Araneae; family Uloboridae; genus Uloborus; species Uloborus diversus. Next base: position 165,154,793 of record NC_072735.1, on the reverse strand, counting down.
CTGTCTCCTCCAAGACTTATTTAGGTTTCATCAATATACATTATCCAATGTCGTTCAATTGGCAGGTGAAGGACTAAATCTAACACCATTATAGACAAGAAACAGAGAATACACACAAACAGCTCAAATAAACGTATAAAGAGAGGTACATTATAAGTGGTATGGACAAACCCTATGTAGCCTAATGGTTTGGGCAGTTGTCTTTCACAAAGACAACCTGAGCGCAATTCAGGAATATTTATGGGTCACTGAGAAAATCTACGTAGAGAAAACCAAGGCTACATGGCATGCTTAAGGTTTCACATTAAAAGATATGAAGCAGTTGGAGAAAAGATGGTAAGGAAAAATCTACGGCAACAGACGGCAAAAAAAAAAAGATGTTATTAAGACACTTGATTCTTTAAGTCTACACAATTATCCAATAATCTACTGCAATCGTTAATTTGCTGACAGTACACAGATCTATTTTTCTCCAAATTTGAACAGGAGTTTTAGTGAATTTCTACCCAGAATGCAGTTTGCAAACCTGTTTATATTGCTGGGTTTACAGAGCTACCAAGTGCTACAAAAAATCGTAGTCTCTACAAACTACAACCTTGAATTGCGAGTCTTTTCATCCATATCTTTTCATCAGCTCACTTGTTTTGCATTGAAAAAGGGCTTCCTTGTGACCTCAAAAAACATGAAAAATGAAATTTTACGCAACTTTACTTGGTTATTTCTTATGTTTATTAATTTAGATTTTCAAAAGTTGGCAGCTCTGTGTTTTGATTGTGCCTTCTGAACAGGCCTATTAAAGTCTTCTGTTAAATATCTAACCAGCTTTAACCAATTCATAATTATCATTTTGCATTTCAATGAGTGTGAAAATTCATCTGAGTGTGTCTTTTGTGTAGAAGGTAAAACATGTAAGCTAGGGGTACCCCCCACCAGGTGAGCACCCCTGCGTGAGCTTGAATTAATACAAAATGGACATTATCAACACTCATATTTGCAAAAATATTGCACATTTGTGTTTCAGGGAGTTTGTGTTCAGAGCTTGTCGGAGAAAGAAATTCTCCCAGAGTTCGTATAGGATCAGAACGTTGCGTGTTCATATCACGTCCAGGTCACCAATTTGTTGATGTATTGAATATTATTATCATTGAACATCAAACAATTAATCAGAAGGTTGAATAAATAAAAATATTAAGCCACAGAATTAAAAAACATAAATATATACATTTATTTACAATCAATCACCAAAATATCAAGCGCCTTTTTTACACCAAACTTATTCCACTATCTTTGTTAAATTCATATTTATGGAATTCTAAATTGAAAGTTAAAGTTATTATTTTTCTTCTTGCAATGCAACGCCTGCAAGGCTTCGCTATATCTTTTAGCACGCTGGAAGGTTTTCCTGTCCGCTACACGCAAAACTCAAACATCCAGTCTTTATAGTAACTGCAGCTGTTTAACATTGCATGTTAAAAATATTTTCTGCATTTAAAAAAAGCAGGGGGGGAGTCTTATTACATTAAAATACATGTGGGCAATTTTTTTTTTGTAAATTTGTACTTGTAAAAACGTAATTTTATTTTTCCTTATTTTAAAGATATTTTCATCTCCAATAATTATGTACAGAGTGTAAGGTTAAGCTTAAAATATGCATAAAGTGGAACACAGAACAGATATCAAAATGGCTAGTGATTTATTAACTTTAATATGATAATGTACTTTAAGTTAAAATAATATTTAAAACTTACTACATTTCCGCTTCCAGCTAAGTACATTTCTTTAGGTGTACCATGAAGAAGAAATGCAATACTCAATGCTTTTTGTCCACCTAATTCTGCAATTATAAAGGCTGAAATAAAAGAAATTCAAAATAAATATACATCAAAGTACACAACACAAAAGAAAAAAAATTATATTTTACTCCCAAAGGAAGAAAGAAAAGCATAAAATGCCTTTGATTTTTTATTCAGATCAGACATTTACACTATGTAACCATTAATTGACTGAGTAATTTTCCATTTCAGGTGCAGTGGTGCATTTTTTATTTTTGGCAATTTTAATTTATTTTTTACAACAGTAGAATACCTTTATAACGCCAACCTCTATAACACAATTCTCTATAAACTGCACAACTTTTCAGAAGTAAACAATAAGTTTTGAGTTTAAAAAATCCCTCTGTTTTGCTTTGCAAGCATAAAAATTATAAAGCAAATTAAATTTTGAAACAGTTTTTCGTCTTTCCATCTTAATTCAAAGCTTTTAAAGGAAAATCAGTACTTACAGTAAATAGAAAATATCAGATGGCTCTTGAAAATGCAGACCATGAAGCTGGCAAAAGTACAGGATAATGCACTATCTTTTGATTGTGAAACATATTTATTTGTGAATAATTAATTGTAATATTGTGCTTTAATGCTCATTGCAGATAAAACTCAATCTGAAGTGCTAATATATAGATATATTTTGAATATTAGTTTAAAAATTTGTGAAATGACCTATATAACGCCAAAACCTGTATAACGCAAAAACTCTGGTCCCAAGGTGTGCGTTATAATGGTCTTCTACTGTATTGCAAACTCAAAATTTTGTAGTCGGGGAAATTTAACAACTTCAGTTTCTAAATTCTAGGGCTGTCACATACATGAACTGGTAGATATCGCCAATAGCTTTGAGCAATCTTTCTATTGGTACCAAGGAGGGAAAAAATAAGTCACCAAATTCAGTGCTTTAACAGAAAAGTACCTGTTTGTGTAGAATGTACAGTAAAACCTTGAAGTTGACCACCTGTCTAAGTTGACCGCTTTTTACAGACATGGAATTAGCCTTTATCATATTAAATCAGCCTTTGTAAGTTGACCACCTGTTTAAGTTGACCACTAAAGTAGTGCACCGCAAGTGGTCAACTTACGCAGGTTTCACTGTATATCATTTTACAATTCTGTACCAAGGGAAAAAAGGCACTGTGTCCATTTTTTTTGAGCAATCATGATTGCTTATTGCTTTCATTTGAATGTTTTTGGCGTTCCTTTGATTTTTCCCACCAGCACCCTCCGCAACATCACCGTCGACTGGCTCTTCACGATGCTGCACCTCTAACGAAAACCGTCTCCAGGTTTCGTCAATATCCTACACTTACACGCATACATACACGCACCTACACACATATACCCCCATATACACACCTACACACATATACATATACACACCTACACACACATACATACACCTACACACATACACAAACATATACACACTCATGCCTGCACACAGATACAAACACATATGCCTACACACATACACATACCCCCCACACACACCTACACATATACACACGACTACCCACACATTCATGCATGCACACAGACACAAACACACATGCCTACACACACATACATACCCCCCACACACAAACACACACGCTTGCATATACACACACACTCGTGATTGCGAAAAACATAATTTGAATTCAAGAAGGAAAAACTCAAATTAATTTTTTTTTCAAAGTCAGGATTTAAGAATAATCTCTCAACTTTTTTAGTTGTAAATCATTAAGATATTGATAAGCAAATCTTCATTTTAAAACTCATAAATGATAAATACAAATTATCACAAGAAAAAACTTCAAGCTCATCTCCTTGCTCAATTTGTTTTTGTGACTTTGTGCCCTGTGCTGCCCAGGTGCAGAATTACAGTAAACAAAAATCATAATTAGTATTATAAATATTTTAAATATTTGCACACACATTTTCTCATATAATTGCTTTTTGAATGATCACAGAAGAAAATTCAATGCACTTGCAAAAAGAATAAATAATAATTATTGAAATTGAGATTGTAATGAGTTCTAACATAAATTATCGAATTAGGAGAAAATTTCAGAGAAAAGTCACTTTTTAAAAACTGAACTACAATCCACATGTCTGAAATTTTGTTGTATTTTTATCAGTTTTGAGGCAGTAGTTTACATTTTACACACATTTAAAACAAGATTGATATGAGATAAATAAATACCTTTATGCTGAAAAGTAAAGTAAGAAGTAACAACGTCAAAAAGCACGTTTTTTCCATTCATAAGTTTTTCATTCATAAACTCACTTATTTTGCATTGAAAAAGGCACATCTTTTAACACAGAAACATGTATCTGCAGTAATCTGCAATTTGTGCTTTTTGACGCTGTTATTTCTTACTTTACAATTGGCATGGTTGCAAAATTTTTTTACATTCACTTTTGAAAAAAAAAATTTTCTTGATTCGATACAAGATTTTGTTCACATTATTAAGAGCATAAACATGTGTTCACATTTTCAAAGTTTAATTTGCTGTGCATGTACTTTCTCAACACATCAAATATATTAAAGATTTTTCTAAATTATTTTAACAAAATTTTACACTCACACAAAATGTCATCAAGTGAACACGTTTCATACGAGTAGATCACTTTTTTGACATTAGATTTGATAATATTTGATAAAAAATAGCAATTTTGACTGGATTTAGACATAATCAACAAACGTATATTGCTTTCAGAATCTGACAGAATACTCATTGTCTACTATTATGTGCAAATCCAAATTAATAATTTCCACCACGGAAAAACGTCTAAATTATAGAAAAACTGCTTTGCTATCATGTCGTGCAGTATTCTATCTGGCGTTATCACGTACGTATTTTGTTTACAATGCACCATGACAACAAGATAAAATAAACACAACGCTAGCGCCTTTAAAGAAAATAATTGAAATCACTAAGAAATGATGTTATTTGTCTGTTAGAAAATAATTTCATTCACAGTGACGCGTAGAATAATTCTTTCAATGATTTTTTTAAGGAGAAACATTTATTTTAAAATTAATATTCAACAAATAGAAAACTTTTGAAAAACGTGTGTTTGTTTTGGTTTGAACCTGAAGATTCATTGCCATTCCAGAGAACACTTTAACCAAAATACTTTTTTAAAGGGAGTAATGTGATGGGAATAACTACTAATAAGGTTTAATTGATTACAAAATACGGTTTTTCCGGCATATTTTTGGAAAAAAAAAAGATATAAAAAAGGGAAAAACTTGCTATTTTCTACGTTGTGGATAACCTATAAGCGTACTATCAATGGAGCATGAGTCAAACTCTTTAAATATGCTTCTTTAGCAAAATAAAATTTCCTTTCGTTTTGAGGTATGAAGACTAGCTTTGTGTTTTTAATATAAAATGCTCTTTTAACAATTAAAAAACAGGCTAACTTTTGCTTGATACCATACGACAAATCACACGTGCATCTTTCATCAGCTGCTTCTAAAGTGTTCTTCTTGAATAGATAATATCCTTTCGCTGAAGGAAAGCCTCATATTTACCGTTTATGAATAAAATGCGATTTCATGGAATGCCTACCGTTAAAGAAAAGAGCATGTAATACAATGTTTTTATGAGAGATATGTTTTAAACTTTTTAGTACAAAAAACTCGTCAGAAGTGACTTACAATAATCGGAGATTCTCTTTATATTGATTTGCTTTTATGATTACTTTTTAAAACATCTGTAGCCTTTTGTGGATACGCTTTTACTTCTAAATATATGAAAGTGCTGTCAGTGTTTGTAAGTATAGAATTCAATAATTTTTTTCTATCGCATAAAAGTTTTAGTTTTTACATGTGTAAGATAACGCAAAATGTTTTGCAAAATTTAGTAACTTAATACACGTGCAAGTTCATTACTTTACTGATATATGTTTAGCCTTGAAATTGTTCATTGTTTACTAAAAACAATGAGAACTTAAGACTAGTTTACTATTTAACTTAAATTTTAATGAGTGCACAGTATTCAATGTATGATATCAGTATTTTATATCGTAGCCGTCACATTCATTTATGTATCTTCTAAGGATCATTTCATTATTTACCTTTTGTTTGTTTTTTCTTATGAAACTGGAATTTAAATTTCAGTATATTAAGAAAAACAAAGATTTTTAGAAAAGTAAGATTTTATTCCGAAACGTCACTTAATTGTAATCATCGCTTTTCATGAAAAAAAAAAAAACAGGAAACATTTATCGAGAGGAAATATCGCGGTTATTTAAACGATTTCATTTGTATAAGTTTTCTCATTTTCCAAGTTTGACAATTATTTTCAGAGTAAACTAAAAGATTTTCAGTTCTGATTATTACTTATCTTATTTGATTAACACCATACGTTTATTTTGAACTTTTATATAATTTACTGCTTAAATGTTAGCAATATTTGTATGCTTTGAGTTTATACTTAGGTGAAATATGACATGTAGCTTTTGAAAGTAATTTACAAATACAAATACAAATGTGACGACCAGCAACAGGCTCTGGGCCTAGCTAGGCTGGTCCTAGTCAATTAATAAGTCCCCAATGAAGATCAATGGCCCTCTTAAAGCTATTCACCCCCCTTGCTCGTTACCGCCTCTTCCGATAAGCTATTCCAAGTGCCCACAACCCTGCTGAAGTAGTAGGGTCAGGTGGGGTGAAACGGGGCGGATTTTGTCTTTTTTTTAAAATGATGCCATTTGCAGACCCATAAACTTTTTTTTGTACTTTTTTAAAAATTTCTTCTTTACATCTGATTCTTCCCTTTAATTTAAGTTGCTTCTCATTGATATTTGTTGTCACTGACAATCTGAAAATTGCAATTAAAGTATCTGACCCATTTCACCCCACAGTGGCGTGAAATGGGTTTTAATGGGGTGAAATGGGTCATAGCAATAGAAACATACAATAACTAAGAAATTATTACCAAAACACGTACAAAAGCTGAACGAAATTGTTTCCAATGAACCATTTATTTATTTTAACTTATTCAACACCAAAATATTTTGAACTAAAACTCAAAAATATAATGTCCACAACAATCGAATTCTGCTCGTTCAATGTCTTCAGAATTCGACATCTAGAAACAATGTATCTTCCTACTCAGGGAAGATGTAGTATTTGCCTGAGTTGGCTTTTATAGAAAATTTATGTTTTTGTAATCCTGGTCATTGACTTCTGTCAAGTGATCAACGAATTCTTTTGATGATTTCTTCCCCTTGTATTAAAAAAGAGCCCACTCCCCAGATGTTGGTTCTTGCATAAGTAACTCAGACATTTCTTCATCCAAGAGTTAGGTTTCATTCGGTTGCTGCTTCTTAGAAGATGTCCTGGCTCTTGCTTTCATGAGCAATTCTGGCTTCCCCTTACATAAGTGGTATGCCAACCTTTTTTCAAAATTCCTGGTCCACTCTATGCCAAGAGTGCCATGATTGCATTTTTCAGAATTGGTTTTATGAAATCCTTAGTAACAATGGTTGTATCTTTTTATCAAATGGGAAACCACACTTTGTAGAGCTGAAGCAGTACATCTTTCTTCTTCTTCACTTAGCGTTGTACGTCCACCCGAACCTTTTCGACTTTGTGTGTTGGAGACCCATCTCCTCGGTGTTTCTCTATATTATCATATTATCATCTGCATATTATATTTCCTTGCAGCTGCAGGAATTGCTAAACCACTTTCAACTTCTATTAGTGCAGCCTCTAAATCAGAGTCTGAATATTTCTGTTCCCTTTTTCTTACATACACCCCAGGCATTTTCATTGAATAAATAAAAAATTTGAATTATGAAAGAGTAGCTACTACGAAATAGGTTGTAAATATGGATGGCAAGTTTAGCTTTTAAATTCTACACATTAATAATACATACTTTATTTTTGTTACATTTAAAAATCTTCTAAATTTCCGTTTAAGACCAACTTATGGATTTTAAAAGTCAATTTACTCTCATTATGAATTAAAATTCGCTAATCCTAATTATGCCCCATTTCACCCCACCACATGAAAATAGCAACAAAAGAAGAAAGAATTAATACTTTTCCTACCTGTTTTTTGCAAATTGTAGATGAAAGTCTGTTCTAACTGATAACACCTGAGAATTTCAAGAGAGAAAAAATGTATAGCAAGATTTTAAGAAGTTTGTCAGGCTTCCAAAAAATTCACGTGTGACTTGAGAAACAAAATGTCAGTGTAGTGCTCCCAGCAATTTACGCAGAAACTTTTTAAAAATCAGAATTGTAACCAAAAAGCCCCTCATAACTTGTGTAAAGTTTGAGAAAAATTCAGCCTGATCAAAAATTTTTGTTGATAAAAATACACAGCATGACCCATTTCACCCCATCTGACCCTAGTTTTTCCTCATTTCCAAGTTAGCGTGAGATTTAAATAGCTTAAAACAATCACCCCTTTTCCTACTTTCACCGCAAAAATTTAATCCATTTACATCTTCCATTTTGATAAATTTAAATAACTGAATCATGTCCCCTCTGACTCTCCTTTGCTCCAGGCTATACATGTTAAGCCTATTAAGTCTGGTATCATAATCTAAATCTGAGAGTCCCCTTACTAATTTAGTTATCCTTTTTTGAACCCTTTCCCATACAAAAATATCTTTCTTCAGATAAGGTGACCAAAACTGAACAGCGTACTCCAAATGAGGTCTTACTAAACTCCTATATAAAGGCAGAAGAACCTTCTTAGATTTGTTTGAAATAGATCTATTGATAAACCCAAGCATTTTGTTGGCTTTGTTACTAGCAATACTGCACTGTTGACTAAACTTGAAGTCCTGATTTATAAAGACACCCAGATCCATAACATTTTCTGCCTGATTTATGACTGAACCCTGTAAAGGATATCTCATACGCTTATTTCCATGACCTAAGTGTAGCACTTGACATTTCCCTACATTAACTGCCATACCCCATTTATCTGCCCACTTAGTAATATGATCTAAATCCTCTTGAAGCTGTTTTACTTGTTCTTCATTTTCAGCAACCCCCATAACTTTTACATCATCAGCAAAACAATTCATGCTTCCAGAAATATTTTCATTGATGTCATTCATAAATATAATAAACAAAAGAGGCCCTAAAACTGATCCCTGAGGAACCCCACTTAAAACATCACTCCAATTAGAATGATTTCCTCTCACAACTACTCTTTGCTTCCTACCAGTGAGCCAATTTCTAACCCAAAGTAAAGTTTTTCCTCCTATTCCTATGTCAGCTAACTTGCTGAGAAGAGCAACATGCGGTACCATGTCGAAAGCTTTTTGAAAATCAATATAAACAACATCCACACATTTTTTGTTATCTAAAGCTGAGGTAACCTTGTCGTAGAAATGCAATAAATTAGTAGTACAGGATTTACCTTTCCTGAAACCATACTGCAAACTAGTCAACAGACTATTAGTCTCTAAGAACTTCATGATCTTGATTTTGATCAAAGTTTCGAAAATCTTACAAATATACTGAAGGGCAATTCCATGATAAGGTCAACCAGATGATCAAATTTTCAAAATTAAAATTTCTAAACAAATGAGGCGTCATTTTAAAGGTAAAGAGTTGTATATTTTGGAATGCCTGTCAAAAATTTGATCACTTCAGTTATAAATAAGTTACAGGAGGTTAAACTAAGGTCAACATCTTGAGTATTTTCAAACCATATTTGGTGACTCTCGAAGAAATTATGTTTTTTACAAAAAATACATACTAATATTATGAATTGAGATGAATAACCATTTAAAGATACAATGTGTTGCTTCTGATGTTGCAAAAATGTGTCAAAATATAATTCATTTTGATTTGTAAAGGAATTCCTCTGGGGTACATTACGTGTTTTACGTCCGACACCAAAATGCACAATTAATTATGCTGAGCTAATAATTTTAAAACTACATGCATGTATTTTTGGGTACAAAGTAAGATTTTCAATCTCATTGATGTAACCTATTTTCATTTTGTAACAAGTGAATATTTTTTACTAAAATCTAGGTGTCGGACGTAAATTTTTTTTTACGTCCGACACTATTACATTCCTTTGAACAAAATATGTTTTCGACTATGTTTCTCCTTTTTTTTGCCTTTAATTTCAAAGTTAAAGTGAAACATGCATAAAAAACAACTTAGTGAATTTACTGTATAATACATTTAGGGCTGATAGGGGTAAGTAGGACCCCTTTTGAGAAAGGTGTGCTGAATGAACGTAATACAGTTGATTAAGATCAATTTTGGCAAATTTGCCAAAACTATATGTGGGGAAAAAATTGGAAACACTAAATGACTGCGTCTATGTAAAGTTGGCTAAGGAAGAACAATTATCAACATTCAACCCATATAAATCTTGATGGTTTTCTTTCAGGTAAGTTTCACAAATAACTAATCACCAGCTTTTGTAGCTGAACTATCAGCTATCTACTAAGTCATCATAGTTGTCTTGTATTTCACTAATATAAATATTTCATCAGAGTTGCTTTTGATTTTCAAATCCTCACTGTTATGGGGTGAACTACTTACCCCATAGTGTGGGGACCTGTTATAGCGAAATTTTACGGGGTAAGTGGAGCCCCTCCTCTAAAAGTTTTTAATAATGTTTTATTCCAAAATTCTGATTGCAGTATGCACTTGAAGTTAAACTGGACATGAATGTTTAATGATCATAAAAAAATAAATGCTAACCGTGAAACACTTTGAAAATTGCTGCTTAAACTCGCCAAAAAATAATTTTCAGATTTTTTTTTGACTAAGTTTTCTGACCTAGAAAAAAAATTCGACAGAACTCAAATATATGCAAAACTAATCACTGTGATGAACCATGACATGATCAATGTAAAAAATTATAAAAACCATAAGGTTATTTCAGTTTTTGGGTGTGACCCACTTACCCCAGTGTCCCACTTACCCCAGTCAACCCTACTTTTGAATTTACTTGTTAAATTTTGTTTCAGTATATGTAACCTATATAATTTACATATTTATAACTGTAATCATTATTATGTATTTACATTTTTTTAAGAGCAGTAGTTTACGTCCAATATGAACAATTTACGTCCGACACCGAAAATTTACGTCCGACACCAAGCTAAAAATATTTTTTTAAATAATTTTATTCTTTATAATATCATTTGAAAACTGTGTAATATGCTTCAATCATAAGTATACTTTAGAATTATGCTGTTTTTAAAATTAAAATGTAAGCCAATTCACAGACTTTTAATAATTTTTAATTGAACCATCAATTTTACTATTTGTGTGTTTACGTCCGACACCAACTCTTTAAATTTTTTTAATTTATACTTTAGAGATATATTTTGAAAAACTAACATGATTTTTTATTCAGTGGGATATAATAAGTATCTTGTAAATAAATTTGATCACTTTGGAACAGTTTATACTTGTTAAATGGAATTAAAACTGAGAAATTTTTCTTTATTTTTTACGTCCGACACCATGGAATTGCCTTGAAGTCAAATTTACAGGCCTATAATTCCCAGCATTACCTTTAAACCCCTTCTTGAAGAGTGGCGTTATGTTAGCCAGCTTCCAGTCCTCTGGCCCTGTCCCCGAGTTATAAGAAGCATTGAAAATATTCAAAATAACATCCATTAATTCCTCTGCACATTCAACTAAAATTTTTGGATAAATATTGTCTGGTCCCAGAGCTTTAGTTGCTTTAATCTTTTTCAAATGAAATAAAACCTCCTCCCTGGAAAATACAAAATCCTCAAGCTGTATAAAATCAAACACAGCTAAAACTAAATGCTTGCTACTTGCAAGAATATTGATTCCTTCTTCCAACACTTCCAAACTTTCAGAATTTAATATATAAATTTTTGCACCATGTTCAGTCGCTCCTTCAAGATATCTCTCTACTTCATAACGCTTCATATTTTCCGGCAAACCTTCTACTTCTAAAATACGATTTCCTCCTACTTCCAATATTGGTCGCGATGCCTGAGATGTTGAACAACTTCCTTTAGATCTTTGCTTTCTACTCTCAGGAGGGCGATTGGCAGGAGAATGGTGTGAAATGGAAGCACGTGGAATCCTTGCTATTGATGAATTTTTAGTAATTAATTTATTAACTTAAAAATATTACAATAAAAATTATCATTTTGAAAATTAACTTAATTTTCCTACATAACAAGTTATCCAATATTCATTTTTAAGCAGGGTTGGCAAAAACCCGGGTTTTTTTAAAAAAGCCCATGGACCCAGGTTTTTTTGGGTTTTTTTAAATAAAACCCAAAAAAAACCCTACTAAAGCTGGGTTTTTTAAAAGAAATATGGGTTTTTTGTATTTTTTTAGGGAAAATGTAGGGTACTTGTAGCATATTGTAGCGTGAGTATATGAACAAAGCACAAGAATTGTCTTAGGGTAAAAAAAGCTGGAAAACCAGTTAAAATTCAGCGTTTTCTGAAGAAAAGTATAAAAGACGACGAAACCCAAGAATGGTGAAGTTTCAGATTTTTTAGTTTCCATGATTACCAACAGTTAAGGCAAAATTACTTCTGGAGTGATAAAATCTATTGTTCGTTTTTAATTACTACTATTTTTTTTTTTTTTTGCATTTTATTTTATTGTATTTCATTTTTTATGCAAAACTACTGTAGAACCTCAAGTAGTTTAAATCCCCATTTACTGAATTCCAGCTTAATCAAGACATTTCTTTGAATTTTATGTTGCCTGTTTTTCTATTTCTGTGTACAGATTAAGAAATATTAAACTTTTTTGTAAGATAATGAAAATACTGTACATCCTATTCCGTTTTCTGTCCGACCGTTTGTAAAACCTGTTAATTTCTAAAAAAAATATAACTTGTTAGTTCGAAATTTGTGACGTGTCGGGTTGCAGAAAATAATTCACATGAAAGCCTTTTAGCTAGAGTAGTTTCCTCTGTACAATCTACAAATATTGAGAAAACCTGACGTGACAGGACTTAGTCAAGATAATTTGAGTTATTTATTGACCAGTTAAAGATAAAAGTTAAATATATATTTTTTAAATCTTTGAAGTATTTTTAATGCTGTCAAGAGTTAAGAAATACTATTAAAGTTCAAAATTCATTTTTTATGTCCATTGTCTGTGGTGAAGAACAAATAAAATAGAAGTTTAAATTGTAAAAGTATTTAAATTAATTATTTTTTTAAAAAACTTCTCAAAAAATTTAAAAAAACCCAAAAGTGGGCTAAATAATGGGGTTTTTTAAATGTGTTTTTTCAAAAAAAACCCATTGGGTCCAACCCAATTGGGTCCAATCCGGCCAACCCTGTTTTTAAGTAAAGAATTAAAATAATACATGGTAAAGTAAAACGTCTTTCTAATTGCAGAAAAAGATTTTCAATCCTAATCACGTTACATAAACAACTTTGTTAATCGTCTTACAAAAATGATTGATAATTGTTACTCTGTGCAAAGAAGTAGAATTTATAAAGGACCGGATTCTATCGCCAACAGGTATTAGTGGGACCGCTATCAAAGTGTATTCTTTATAAAGCTTGATTTATGTGTTTATTATCTATACAGATTAAGATTTTACACTCTGAGATTTTACCAAGTTGGCAACCGTGCTTGTTCCACTTTTTTTTTTCTTTCTTAAGTGTTAAGTTGGGTATTAGTGTACAATACAAGGGGGGACCCAAAAGAAATCGAACTAATGGTGCGCTGCCAATCCTAGATGTAGTAGAGTGTTCTCCAGCTAGATGGCTCAAGTAGAGGCCTTCACAGACCAGCTGTGCAAGTGGCATTAGTGTAGTTGTTAACGTCTGATCGTAACGTTAGTTTTCTCAGGTGTTATCGCTTTCTGCCTGCGAACTCATTATGGCACATCTAATAGATCAAAGTGTAAGCTTAAAATTTGCTTCCTGCTTGAAAAGTCAGTAACGGAATAGCTTACCAAATGCTTCAACAAGCTTTCAAGAACGATGCTGTGAGCCGCATACAAGTTTTCGAGTGGTTTGGGCGCTTTAAACGTGGTAGCATGAGGTGCCGAACGTCATGCTCGTTCTGAGCGCCCTTCAACGTCTCGAAATGATGAAAACGTTGAAAAAATCCGCCAAAAATTCAGTAAATGTCATCGTTTTACGAATGACAAAATTTCAGACGAAAGAAGAGTGAATTGGAGCTCGCACAGGCGATGGGAAGAATGGTTCCTTCACCATGATAACGATCCCGCACACTCAGCCTTCACTATTAAGCGCTACTTGACCTCTCAGGGGTAGCCAGTCGTTCATCACCACTCGTATTGCCAAACCTAGCCCCCTCTGATTTTTTTTCTGTTCCCGAGGATGAAAAAAAAAATAAAAAAGAAGCTTTTTCATGATGAAGAGGCTGTAAAAACCACTTCGCAACAGGCGCTGGACATGGTCAAAGTTAAAGAATTCCATGGGAGCTTCTAGTAGTGGAAAAAAGAATTAACAGGTGTATTGCATCTAATGGTGAATACTTTGAAGGAGATTAAAGAAATTTTGTGAATAAACTGATCTATAAATATTTTAGGACAAAAATCCGGTTATTTTTGGACCCCCCCTCGTACAGCGAGATTTAATTAGTTTCTTATGTGTTTTAATTTTTTTTTCTCTCTTTGAACATCTCACTTCAGCTATTTGACTCCTGCTAGGATATATGATTTCAAGTATCATCACTGAGATAAAAGTTGCTTGGAAACTCATTGAAATATGTCCCAATCACGTGGAAATTATTTTAATGTGCTCCAAAGTATTAAGCAGTTGAAGCCATTAAACTTTATACTTATTGAGGTTTTCTTTTTTTCAGATGAAGTAATGCTGCTATCATGGCTGCAAATGCTCCAACATCAGCTGACGCATGTTTGAGCATTGTGCATAGCTTGATGTGCCACAGACAAGGTGGAGAACCCGAAGGTTTCTCAAAAAGAGCAATAGAAAGTTTAGTTAAAAAACTAAAGGAAAAAAGGGACGAACTTGATAGTCTTATTACAGCCATAACTACTAATGGAGCACATCCCAGTAGATGTGTTACGATACAAAGGACATTAGATGGCAGATTACAGGTCAGCATGCATTTTTTTCTTTTTCTTTCTTTTTTTTTGAACCTGTCATTGCAAAAAAGGAAGGGTGTTGTAAGTTTGACCTGTGTATCATCCATCTTCATAGCTCCTAAACAGACTCTTCCCATTTGGGAGCCCCTGAATTAGATTCATCCTACACTTTTCAGTTTTTAAATCATGATTTAATTTAGTGTAAGGATATGCATATAAGTCTAGACAGAAGGGTTATTTGTTTCAAAAGGCAATTTCATTATACATGGGGTCATGGAAGATGTTACTAATTAGATTTATGGATCCTCTTTTGTGAAATGAAATTCTGTCACAGGGTTCATGATATATATTTTAGAACATTGACTGCAGAACCATACCATTGCCTCATGCTGGGCTCTTAATACTACCATAAATAATTGTGAGTCATCTCTTGAGATGCAAAACTAAAATTTGAACTACGTCATTAACTGTTATTAGTTGTACTAAATTGTTTTATATGTATGTATTTGATACCTTTTAGAGGCAAATCAGGTCTCCTTTGCAGCTCTTTCACAAAATTCTAGATCGTAAAAGTAGCCACTTTGCAAGATTTCATACTGTCAGCCCCGCTTAGTCGAATGTCGTCCGTTCTAAGAATTATTATTCAATTAAACAGGGACATTTTCTCTACCTTTCTAAATTGACAACAGTTGTTTTAAAACATAATAATAATAAATCAATAGCTATGTAAAGGAAATAATTAATGTTACCGTTAAAAAGTTTTTGAACTGTAGAAACAAAATAGTTTAATACAGTGGCCGCTGCTTATGTGTATCACATTTGTTCCAAACAGTTTTGATTCCATAAAGTGGCTGATTCAATAAAGTGGTTAATTAAATAAAGCTGGATTTTGTTCTGTTTTTGACAGTTTGATTTATTAAAGTGGTTGATTCAATTAACCTGCTTCCACTGTAATTAGTATATATGTTAGGGCAGTTCTCAAAAGGTGGGAGCAAACACAGACCTCAACTTTGAAGCTTCAACACCATACATGGGCGGATTTATGGGGGGCAGAGGGGGGGCAATGCCCCCCCCCAGTTTTGGGAGGACTTTATGTAGTAACAACACATCTTCCAAAAATTAAAAAAATATATATATTTTTTTCTTTTTTGAATAGTTCAGAAGGGCATGGGTGGATTTATAGGGGGGGGGCATAAGGGGCAATGTCCTCAGTTTTGGGAGGACTTTATGTAGTAATAACACATCTTAAAAAATCTTAAAACAAAAAAAAACATGACTTTTTCTTTTTTGAATAGTTCAATGAAAATGAAGAGAAAAGCAAATGTCCTTTTCTGATGGGAGAAAAGAAATGGAAAAAAAAAAGAACATTAAATACAAATAGTACAACTGTCACTGGGGTGCTGAAAATGTCTAAATTCACTATTTTGGACTGAAAACAATTTGGGCAAATATATGAATGAAAATATAGGCTAAACGAGCTATACATTAAGCTGCACTTATAATAATTGACAATTATTTTAACAAATTAGAACCTAAAGCAAAGGGGAAAATCTCCCCCCTCCCCCATTCGCGCTAACAGAACGATCTACTCGTTATGATTTGTGTCCACATTTCAAGTATTTATTTGTGCATAATATTTATGTTCTTAGTATCACGGGTGCAGAATATGTCCGATCCGGCGATCTAGGATCGTGGGAAATTTGAACCATCTGGGGAAAATTTTGCAGATTCGATTTATAAAAAAAAATAAAAAATTGAATGCATTTTCTTTTGCATCACCACTCTGTATACTTTCATCAACTATTTGTTAGATAATAATTTACATTTAACGATAAATGGAGACATGAGATTTTAATTAAAACTTACATGCATTTACTTAATTTACTAATTTTAGATACTGAGTTCTAAGGCTACTATAGTTCATTCTATTAGTTTTAAAGATGCAATTCCTTTTTTTTTCCAAAATTATCTCTACCTGTAGTAATAGGAATGAATTTTTATCTGAAGCATTAAGCATATTGTAAAATTTTGGGGAAATTTTCATATAGATTGGGGGAAATGTTGGTGTTAAAAACATTTTCTGCACCCATGCTTAGTATATTAATTGGCCTTTTGAGAAATTCTAAAAAACATTAGATTTTTTTCCTTCTCTCTCTTTTTTGAGAGAGAGAGAATAAATACTATCGCAAACTGAATAAATTTCAGTTATCTGAGAGTTCTGATGAAATGAATCTTTTTACTTAGAGGGAGAGTACAATTTTGCTTACTTTATATGCTTTATAAATACTGTTTGAAAAGTAAGGTAAGTCATAATCACCTAAGTCTAAGTGAGTCAGTCCTTGTCATTATTTTTTTATTTCCAATGGCTGGCAGCAAGAAAAGGTTACAAAGAACGAAATAGCAAAACAAACACAATACACAGAACAAGGAACAATACAAGAACAATAGAGTGAAATATTTAGCTGCCGATTCACTCTCTTGCTTCCCAATAACGGTCACACAGGCTACGTCTGGAAAGCTGGGTGCAAGTGTGCAGGTGACGAATGTCCATTTCTTTGTTTGAATTGCAAAGGGGACAATTAGGGCTCTTGACAATCCTCAAGCTGTGAAGGTGTTTTGGTAAACAGTCATGGCCAGTTAAAAGTCGAAACAAAGCTAGTGACTCTGCTCTTGGTGCTGAAGGGACAAAATCACGGTTTATAAACCAAACTTTGTGGTTGCTTCTAGCTTTTAGGTCTTGCCAAAAAAAAAACTCTTGATTTTTTCCTCATATATAACTTTATTGCATTGTATGGGACTGGCTCATTTGGTAGTTGAACAATAGCAGACCCCCTCTTGGCCAGAGCATCAGCTAGTAGGGCTCAACCGATGGCATTTTCTGGCCGATGGGCCGATGCCAATTGTTGGTCGATTGTTCAAAGATGGCCGATTGTTCTCCTCCAATTGGCCGATGGCCGTTGGCCGATGGCAAAAAAAAAAAAAAAAAATCAAGCAGAAATAAATTGATAAGAATGTCAGGGATTTAAAGGATCATTGATTCATCTCACTTTACTTCCTTTCTACGAATAAGGAATTGTAATCACAAAAAAAAAAAATCAGATTTCGACCTAAATTTCTATTTTACGATCACCCAATTTATACTTCACAAGTTTTTTCGAAACATCTGTACATATATATGTACCTAAGAACATATAAATAACCGAACTATCCATTTTGAACGCCTCCTCAGTCAATTATCGCAAATTCACTTGTAATGTCTTCATGCGCGTAAATTTGTGTCACTCAAAAACGTTATGAAATAGTAAGTTGAAAACTCATACGTACGTAGTATGATTTAAAAGTTCGAGGACAAGTTGTATAAAACCTTACCCTGAAGAGCTCCCTTTACCTAAGCACATCTATCTACAAAATAGTCACCTTAAACGACTATGCACTTCTGCCAACGTTCGTATAGCTTTTAGAAGCACTTCTGGAAGACATTTTTCGCAACCACCTGTATGATGGTGGAAGAAGGCGACTTTTATATTGAGGATGCACGGTTCGATTGGTCAATATTCTGATATGACAAACAAATAACAAAACGTTTCGTTGAACTTAGCTCCGTGCGACTTTTACCTGTTCCCAGCAAAAAAAAAAAACATTTGCATGGACGCCGCTTTCTTCCGTCAGGAGAAGATAAAGCTGCATCATAGAAGGTAGTGAAAAATGGCTTTCAGGAGTGTTTCCAAAAGTTATATGAACACTGGCAGAAGTATATAGTCCCTCAAGGTGACCTTTTGAAAGTGGATGTGCTTCGGTAATGTGAACTATTCTGGGTAAGGTTTTATGCAGCTTGTTCACGAACTTTTGGATCGTACTACGTACAATCTGTATAGGGTATAGTTATGTTTCTCCTTTTTTGACTGCTGTATGATGAAAGAGAAAGAACAACAACCAAAAACAAAAAAAGAAAGAAAGAACAAGGAAGAAAAACAAAGAGACTGTTTAATAACAAATTGATTTGATTTTTTTAATTGAACATATGACTAAGATTTCAGTAATATTGTAATAATGTATGGATTTAGGTACATTAAACATAAGTAAAAAACATTAAATTATGTAGTTTAATCATTCAAAAAAAAATTAAGAATAAAACTATGAAATTGTCAACAAATTTCGCAATTAAAGTGGAAAGATTGCACGTAGACATTTTTTAGTCGTCAAATAAAACAAAAAAGGTAACAGATAAATTACAATATTAAATCAAAATAGGAATATTTTTATACTTATTTAAAATTTATCAATAGAAAAGTTTGCCTTTTTCATAAAAGCTATAACAGTGACATAAATTTTGCTGAAAAAAGAAATAGCCATGAAAAGAGCAAGGTTCTTAAAACGCAGCTGCAATAAACAAACTCAATATTTACACCAAGTTAATAACTGAATACATATACTACTTGATCTGATGTTTGCAGACATAATATTGAACAATTTGATTGTTTAACCTTTTATGAAGCTTTACAAACAAGTTCAAATTAAATTTTTGAATTTAACAATAATTTTCTGAAATTAAAAAAATTGCATAATAGAAAATCCTTGAAACTTTTCTATAAAAAGGAAAAATAACTTATTCATTGATTTTACATAAATACATAAAAATAGTTACTTACAACAGAAAAAAAAAATCGATAGCTATTAATGATGCAAAAGAGATGGCGCATTACGAAACAAAGGTGAGAAATACGCAAAATGACATTTCTTGACCAAAATAAATAATTGCTAAATATTTAAGAAATGCTTGAAACGACGAGGTAGGGTAAGGGGGGGGGGTCACCCTCTGATTTTGGAGTAACTCACACTTTGGCCCCAACCTCGGCCTCATTTTTTTAGTACAGAACCGCTACCACCAACGCCTCGGAAGAGTTTTTGAATCTACTTCAGTACTTATGAAAAACAAATTCAAAAGTCCCTTTGATTTCTGAATTATGTCACCATTCAAAACGTCTTTAATCAATTTCTTAAATTATTGCTCTAAATTCTTTCTAAACAATAGATAAAGTTTGAAAATAAATCTCCAATTTTATGAATGGTGTTACTTTAAACAACTCAGACGTACAACTACAGTTTAATTTCAGAAATTGAGGGAGTGGGAGGAGGAGCACGCAAGTGTTCTCGAAAATTCAAAAAATAGTTGTAAAAATAGAGTTCAAAATAATCATAAACATTAAGCAGAAAAACCCTTTCAAAACTTGCACCCGAGTTTGTTTTGACGTGCAGTGGCGGATTTAAAATATAGCAAATGTTGCAATTGTGCGAGAGGGCCCATAACCATAGGGGCTACAAAAGTACGAGTTACGAAACGTAGGAGTTACAAAAATGCTTATGATAAATATTTTAAAACTTCTGTGATAGAGAAATAGGGTCCCAAAATGTATTTCGACGGGCCCCAAACTTGTAGCTCCGCCGAAGCGATACTGAAAAGACTGCATTACTGTGATTCATATTACAAATATCGAAAAATTAAAAATTACCGTCGGTTCAACGGGAATCTCACAAAATGAAACGAAATCGGTTTCGCCATCTCATATTTATTTCCATGGTCTCCAATTCGGCAATATATCAACAAGTGATCGTCAGTCTGAGACGCTATATTAGTTTTGCATTGAAATAAGTAATTAATAGCCACAAAAAATGAGTAAACAGCCTTTTCAGAACACCCGATTGAAAACAAAAAGGGAAGTGCACAACTGGAACGTACGCACACCTCACATGCGAAAATTTATCCTCCCTTAGCTTACCATTTTTGAGTTATGACTTATGAGAGATACATACATACATCCAGCGGCGAGAAACAACGTAATAATTTACTTGTTTGGTACCTGAATGCAGTATTAAAACCTCTTTCGGGGGGGGGGACTAAAATAAAAATTCATACTGAAATTTAAGTAAACAATTTTATATGAAAACAATAACTCCCTTTACCTTGTATTGAAAAGTAAAACAGCCAAGGTCCTTTTTTTTTTCAAAAACATCGGCCAATTCCATCGGTTTTTCGATGTTTTTTAAGGCCGATGGACCGATGTTTCCCGCAAGTTAGCATCGGCCGCCGATGCCGATGGCTAAATTGTTGAACCATCGGCGCCGATGCATCGGTCGAGTCCTATCAGCTAGCTCATTTCCTCTAATCCCACAGTGTGCAGGGATCCACTGTAACACCACTTTTATATTCTGCTTCACTAGATCGTTAATGAAACTGCGACATTCAGAAATTTCCTGCGATTTGCAGCTCTTTATCGATGCTATCGTCTCAATAGCCGCTTGAGAATCCGATAGGACACATTTCTTAAGTTTAAAATCACGGTATTTCAACTGATCTAGAGCCAGGTGTATAGCTTTTACCTCTCCATCGAATGCAGAGGCATATTTACCAACAGGAATAGAAAAAGAAAAGTGCTCACTGTAGACGCCTGCACCTGCATTTATATGGTCTGCTCCTCTTGACCCATCAGTATAGATATGTATCCATTCACTTTCGTGGTATTTAGTGTAGATCGTCTCCAGAGCAATGGCCCTGAGAACTACTTGATCGATCTCACTCTTTAAAACAGGCTGTATCAAATTTAAATCATAATTCACTGGTTCATATTCGCATGGGTTTGTTGGTAAAGGGAGCAACTGTAGGTTAGAATTGATGTCATACATTTGTTTTGTCTCAAGCGCAAACTGCACAAACCCCTTTTGCGTTTTGAGAGATCTTGGGTGTAACTCCAGTTTCCATTTGTTTCTAAATGGTATTCTTTGCATTTTTTCAAATAAAAGTAGAGTTTTCTCCTCTATGTATGATTTTATTGATCTGAAATTAGTAAATAAAAACAATGCATCCAGTGGTGTTGATTTCAAGGCTCCTGTTATTAGGCGGAGTGCTTGGTTATGTATAGTTTCAACTCTGTTCAGGACATGTTTTGATGCAGTGCTCAGTACCTCACAGCAATAGCTCATTAGTGGGAGAATAAACGTCCTATAGGTAATTTCAAGCATATTACGACTACAGCCCCATTTGCAGCCCGCCAGGCGTTTCAATACGTTTAAACATCTGCAAACCTTTTCAACAGTCTTCTCAATGTGGGATTTCCAATTAAGCTTGCTGTCAAAAGTTACTCCCAAAATAATCATATTCATCAGTATAGGATAGAATATCCTGTTTAAATTTTATTTCAGGTTTTATTTTCTTATGTGCAAGCGAAAACGTCTGAACAGCTGACTTTGAAGCATTTAAAAACATGTTATTATTGTCACACCAATTGGACAATGCCTCCATAGCTCTATTAAGTGTCTCCTCAATGTTCTTGACTCCATTGCATTTTTTAGTTTCAGTCCATATGACCAAATCATCAGCAAAAAGAAGGCATTTAATACCTGGAATAGATTTAATCGACTGTATCAAATCATTGATGTAAATGTTGAACAAAATACAACTCAAAATTGCCCCCTGAGGCAGTCCTTGTCATTATTGAAATCTAAATAATTCAGTCATCAAAAGTTTTGGAAAATTTGCTGAAATTTTATAAAAGTCTATAAAAATCTAACAAAGATTGGTAAAACCGTAAAAATCCTTTAACCGTAAAAACTGACGAATTTTCGTAAAAACTACAAAAAAACAAGCAAAAATTAACAGGTAGGAGTGAATTACAAATAGGGTCGAATTTGCCTATAAGATAAACAAGCTGTTGCTTAGGGCCCCTGCTTTGAAGTGGGTCCCTAACTCCCAAAAAAAAATTCATGATTTGTTCCTTAAAAAACGGAAATTGCTTGAAAAAACTAATTTTATTTTTAAGTGCTTGAAAACCTTGAATATTTGGAAACTTGTGGCTACAAACCTTAAATTTTAAAATTTCTAAAAAATGGTAGAGGGGGAGGAATGCCAACATATGTCAAATTCAGCTCCTTGCCACATCCTGTATTAAAAATATAAAAATCATGGTTCTCATGTTTGTAACATACTGTTTGAAATAAATTTTTGTGACTCGCATGTTTCATATCTTGCTATTTATTCAATCCTGAATGCAGTATTTTGGAAATTCTTTTGCATTGATTGCTTTTATCTTACTTCTTCTGCATATTGTCTATCTGTTTAGCACGGAAAAAAAATACACACTACTTCTATTTCTTTTCGTTTTCTGCCTCACTTGCAACTGAAGAAAAGTTGTTGTCATGAAAAAACTATGGTTTCTTTTTTCTTTTAAAGTTAAATTAGTTATTTCTCCCAAAGTTAGAACAGGACTGCTTAAATTTACAATCAAGTACTAAAATACCAGAGACTGGAAAGTACAAATGAAGTGCGTTAAATAATTTTATTTATTCTAGAGTCCTTGAAAGTAATTAGATAAGTCTTTGAAAATCCTAAGCAAATTAGGCTCCAATTACTTCTACTGCATATTGTTAATCTGTTTAGCCAGGAAAAAAAAAATGATACACTACCTCTATTCCTTTTCGTTTTCTGCACTACTTATAATTAAAAAATGGTTGTTGCAATGAGGAAACTAGTTTATTTTTTCTTTCAAACTTAAAATTTCTGTTTCTTACAAAAGTTTGAACAATACTGTACAACTGTATAATCTAGTTATCAATTTCTGTGTCTATCCAATTAACCTTTATAAGGCTTCAAAATGCAGAATTTTATATCCATTTTACAAAATTTCCTCCGGGGGAGAAACCCCCGGTCCTCTAAAATTTGAGATATTCTATTTCCCACTCAAAAGGGTCACCCTGTGTCACTCTCTTGATACCAGCTCCCTCTCTTAAGGTCAATTCAAAAAGGACAGCATGAAAACACATTAATGAAAACGACACACAAAAAAGTAAAGCATGGACTTATGCATCACAGGAAACAGACAAAAACATAGGAGTGGGGGGGCAATGAAAATGTTGCTTTAAAAAAAAAAAATCCTGCCCCCCCCCCCCAGGAACTCGGTCCTAAATCCGCCTATAAACACCAAATAACTTTCATTTTAATCGACTCGAACGTTTTTGAGTTAAATAATAATAATAATGTATAGAGACAAGAATTGACATAAATTATGGAAAAAATACTCTTCAAATACCCTTAAAAAATATTTTCTTTGCTAAAAGGCCAATTTTTGAACTTTCAAAACGTTAACTGAGCAAATGTATCATCAAAAAAAAAAATATTTTTAATTATTTCCAAACGTTTCAAAAAAAAAATAAGGGTTTGAATCTCAATCTGGATAATTTTTTGATAATATTTTCCACAAATTAAAAAAGTAAAGACAGATTATTTATTTTGTAAACAATTTTAGAAAAAAAAGGAAGTTGGAAGTTTCATGTATGTCCAAAAGTTACGATCTGGACAATGCTATTATTTGTGTACTAAATATATGATTTATATGTTTTAAAGGTATTTTTCAATCTTCAAAATCAATCGTTAATCATTTTAAAGTGTTTTCATATGTTTTTATGCAGTATCTTTGAAGCAAAATCATTTTTCTTAAAACATATATGTGAGTTGTCCAAATTGCGTTATGACGCCGATAATTCTGTCCATTTATTCAATACTATAAATGATCTTCTGTCTTGTAACCTTAATAAAAAAGGCTATTATAATGTTAATTTCTTTAATCCATTAGTATTTTGCACAATTAATACATTATGCATTAAACATTACATAAATAACAGAAACACAAGTTTCGATCGTAACAAAAAGTAAACAAAGGCGGCAAAAATTGCCAAGCAAACCCCGATTGGTGATAACTCACAGCGTACGATAAGCAAAGAGTTACCAAAGAGGAATTCCGGTTTTCGCCAAGAGCGTCGGTTTTGACGATTTTATCACTTGCGCTGCCAAAATAGATGTTTTTTTTTTTCGGATTCTACGAACAGGGCCGGATTTAGAGGAGGGCAGGCGGGGCTACTGCCCCGGGGCCTCCACAACAAAGGGGGCCCCCACAATAAATTTTTTACAAAATATCCTAACTTTCACGGGTCGAAAATATCGGATATATACATATATATCAAAATATTCGAATATATATCAAAGTATCGAATATTTTCAAAAATATAATGATCTTTACGAACCCCGATTAGGGGCCTCCACTCTTTCATTGCCCGGGGCATCCACACTTCCAAATCCGGTCCTGTCTACGAAACCATAACAAAATTTTATTATTTAAAGACCAGTACATAAAGTCATTCATTTACTTCATAAATCCTCTATTTTTCATTCCAGAATTTAAAAATAGATAGAATTTTCATTGGAAAAGTTCAAAAACTGAAACTTTTATGATGATGATGTCCAAAATCTGTAACCTACTGGGGACAACTGTTTGTCCAAAATTTGTTACCTACAGACCAATCATTAAATTTGCTATTTATTAATTTTTATAAATACCTGCTGTCTTTTTATGTTTGTGTATGATGTTCTAGGTATACATGCTATGCAATAAAAGCAAAATTGATTTCAAATTTGAAAATTTTAAAAATGGCTCAAAAGTAACTTTTTTGTTCCCATCTTTTGAGTACCCATTACAAGTATGTTTCAAAATTATAAAAAGTAGTAACTTACGACTTGAGTTATAAAATCTTTGTTTTGGCACTCTTTTCCAGTACATTATTTTTTGAAAAATTCCACAACAGTGGATTGCTTGCTCAATGTTATTTTTTGGGGGGTGGGGGGACACTTTTCCGACTCTTTTTCCCCTCCTCGTCTACCAAGTTTTACATTTGATATTTATCAATTTATCATCTAAAATGTGTATATTTCTATGTGTTACTTAATTTAATTATCGACTATGTTAGCTTTTCTTTTCTTTTTTTTTTTTTTTTGTAATAGCAAAATCAAAATTAATTTGATAAAAGAGTGGAAATGTTTTTTTTTTTTTTTTTTTGATGGAATATAAATGTTGTTTTTCTGGTGCATAGTTTTTGAAAAATATTACTTTATATTTTTACTTCAAGAATTGTACTTACTTAATTGATTTTTAATTTATTCAAAAAAAATTACCAAAAATGTTTGAGAAAGCTGATTAATGTTATTCGATTAAGCGGGGATCTTTAACGTTGCGTTTATGGGAATGTATTTGGTTCTGGGAGGTTTTATTCGTATAAGCAGGGTATTCATTTATCCGTTACTCAATTAAGCAGGGATGACAGTAGCTGAAAATTAGACCTTTCATAAATTTTCATTTATAAGAGCAGTTCTTTCATCTTTTTAAGCTTAATCAATCTGTCTCAAAATATCAGAAAAAAAAACACCTCCAGTTTACAAGTATTTCCCAGTAAAAGCCATTAGGCCGAAAGAATTTTAAATTTGATTTGTGATGGTTAAACATGCTGTAGGATTTTTTTCGCAAAAGATGTATTAAAGAGAAATGCTCAGAAATAGTTGTTTTTTTTTTTTTTCAGATGAAAAAGTTTTTAAAAATTACTCTTTTTTTCACTAAATGCAGACTTAAAAATAAAATTCTGTATGGACCCCTAATTTTATGAAAAATCAACAATGATAGAAAAACCAATCTTTTTTTTTCTTTTCCCCTGCAAATTTGATTTGTTAATTAACAAATAAAATTTTCCTTTCTTAATCCTATCTACTTAATACCTATATACTTAATCCTATGAAAATTTTAAGGTATTTTAACTGTAGAGAATTATTGGTTAAGAAATGTAATTTTTTATGATTTTTAATATTTTCTCTTTAGGTTGCTGGAAGGAAAGGTTTTCCCCATGTCATTTATGCTAAAATCTGGCGATGGCCTGACTTGCATAAAAATGAACTCAAACATGTAAAATATTGCAAATTTGCCTTTGACTTAAAATGTGACAGTGTTTGTGTTAACCCTTACCATTATGAACGTGTTGTTTCACCTGCAATAGGTAGGTTTTTTTGTCTAATAAAATGAGTTACTCTTACCTGTTCATTTTTCATGTAGTAGTCTCTCTAAAACTTCAAAGAAAGCTATTTAAAGCTTGAACAATTGTAAGAAAAAAAAGTATGAGTTTACTTGGTGTTCCATAGAACAAAATGGTTTTATATGTTGTATGAAAAAAATGAGGGCAAAACATACTTGCTTCAAACAATGAGTTAGTGCACAATATGTTGTCATTTGGAATGTAACTCAATTTTGAAACCCCCCCCCCCTCAAAAACATCCAAGAAATGAATTGTCATCCAAAAGAATTTGCTGTGTCGGTAGGAAGAAGACGAAGACAAGTGTGCAAAGTTTTTAATATTTTCTGAACCTGAATGCTAAAAATAAAGTTTAACATGAAAAAAAGCCTTGGTGCTGAAATGTTGTCTTGCTTTGTAAACACATGTATATGTTTTGGGCTTAAGTTTTAAAAAGCTATGAAATGTTAAGAAAGTATTCCTGTCATTTCAAAAGGTTTTGTTCAGTTGAAATTCCAACTCTAATATTATTTTTCTGGGAAAGAGTTTAGAAAGCAAAATCCATTGTGTTCTCAGTGGCTGAATATAAAAGTGTTTTTATTTATATCTTCATGGATTTTATTTATATTTTAATGAAATAGTAAACTGTTGCATTGTCAGGAAATAAATTTTAAACAAACTAAGCTTTATTTTTAGTAGTTTTGATTTTGCTGCATGATTCATATTTTATTAAATTGTGATCAACTATTTGGAAAACTAATATTTTGTGAGTGTTTCATTAGGAAGTTTTACACTGATCCAAAATGTTTGATTTTGATTTGAGGTTTGATATATAACTGAATTGTATCTTTTTAGATTTGTCTGGATTGACATTGCAAACTCCAGGTAAGAAAATAATAATAATTTCATAAACGTTGCATCTTGCTTTTGCTACTTCAGTTTCCTTTAATGCATTGTCCAAATTTATTTTAAGTCCAAAATGTAAAAGTTAGCTTTATGCTTTCTTAAGTCTTATGTGTCATAATACCTTATTTGCTAGTCAACACTTAAAAATTTAATTTTTATTGTTTTAACCATGGTTGAAAAAACTATAAATTTTAAGTATGCCTTCTAGTCACGCTGCAAATGTTTGGCCCATCTGCCGAATACCTAGTTTACTACTGTCCTTAGCTGAATATTGTGCTTACTAAAAGCTACATGCAAATATTCTTGAATATTCAAAGCTATCCTTTTTGTTTTTTAAAAATTATGCTGTTAAACTAAGCATCATTGGTTATTTTTAGCATTATATTACCATACTTGCCAACTCTACTGTCTTTAACAGGAGACTCCCGTTTTTTGCTTCCATCTCCCGATTTCGCAGTTTTTTCAGTCAATCATTAAAAAGTTTCACTTTCTTCTCAATAGATGGCGCCCTTTTCTAGTCTACCAATGTCAGGGAATAAGAATTTTTCCAATAAATAACTCATTTAGTAAAAATTAATTTTTCAGACGTTTTCCACATTGCATGTTCAACGAAGCACGTGCTTTGACGAAAATTGCAGCAGATTTCAATCCTTTTGCATTTTGAAATTATTTCAATTATTTTGAATGTTTGAAGTTATTTTAATATGTGCTACCCTATACCTACTTTTTTTATATTGTATTTTCATTATATATTGATTTCCTTTTTTTTCGGATTTAGTAATTAAATTTTTGTAGCTACTTTTCTGTAGAGACTGAAGAATGTACAACACTTTAAGCAAATTCACTCCTTATTATTTAGTTTTCCTTTGCAGTATATTTTTCTTGCTGCTACCAATTTGCTTACTTCTGCAAAAAATCCCCATTTCACTTTAAATTTAGTATTCATGTTATTTAGAAGCATAATTTAATAATTCTGTAGCGAGGCTATGTCGATGGTGAATCACTTATATGCCTCTAGTAAAATCTCCTGTTTTTTTATCCTTCGAAGGTTGGCAAGTATGTATTACAACAACACTTACAGTTGTCCTTTAGTTCTGTATAAAATGCATGTGCCCTGATAGAAATGTCCTTCAAACTCTTTTCGCACTCAGCTTATGCAATAATCATATTACTTAGGTGAGAACCAAATGGTGAAAAATGAGTATGGGGAATTGGAATGTGGGCCAAGCACAATACAAACCATTCAGCACACTCCACAGACTGTGCAGCATCATCCTGCCCAGCCACAGACAGATGCCTTTGGGAGACCATTATTACCTTCAGCAGATGGTATGTTTGAAAAAAAAAATTGTTTTTAACTGTTCTGTTATAATTTTCCTTGCTGAAAACTTTTTTTTTTTTTTGAAAATGGATGTATGAAAATATAAATAATTGTTTTTTTTTTTTTTTTGTTAAAAAAGCTGCTGATATAACAGTTGTTGGGCTGCAATGTTACTATGAAAATATACATATTGTTACACGTTTGGTGCCAACTTCAAACTTTCTTTAAATGACGACATAATTCTTGAGAAAAGAGCAGGAGATTTATTTACAGCTATGTACAGGAAATGTAGTTACAACTGCTAAATCAATCATCAGCAATTAAGCAAATATCAATTAACACCGTAAACTCAACAATCACACATGTATTTACTTCCGAATACACAAAAACACAGCACAAAGGCTAATACACACAGAGCTTAAAACATGCTCTCAGCCCAACGGCTCAGACCGGTCTGCTTTTGAACACGTGGCATGGTTATTTATAAACCTCGAAAGAGACCTCTCAAATATTCCAGAAAATCCCACACCGTTCTACCACTTTCTTTTTTATTCCATTCACAAATCTTATCATTCAGAAATGGGGGGACCGCATACTTTAATCGAATATAAGGAAGTTGTATATTCATTACAAGAAACTATTTACAGGTTACGTTACTGAGATAATTTCAGATGAAAGATAAAGGAATAAACCCAAATTTAGCTAGATTACAACAAATTAATCATAAAAATAATTACTATTTACAGGATTTGTAAAAATATTATTCACTAGAATTATATGTTAAAATAATCTTTAAAATATACTCAAAGCTGAATCTGAATGTCATGATTTTATCACAAATCAAATAAATTGCTCGCCTTCAATTTTCAGAAAATCCCATTTAAAATTTTGGTCAGGATTTGAAATCTCATAGTTTTTTCCCCTAATGATGTCTATTGTTCGTCAAATTTCCCCCCTTTTTTTAACGTTAGTTGCTAATATATTTTTGTTCATTTATGTTATGCACTCAAAAGTATAGATATGTATTGCTTTTAAATTGTCTGATTTTTTTAAAATTAAGCAATAAATCATGTAAATATTAAGTAATAAATTAGAATTTTCATTTAAAAAGCAATTAGATTCAACAATTATAAAGGTACTCTGGGTAAATTTTTGTGCATGTGAGTTTGGAGTGTTGCATGCATTACTGTATCACCCCGCCTTAGCCAGCATGCCGCAAAATTCAGGGATCACCAGATTTTTTATAACACTTGCCTGGTCCTTTCCAGCATGCCGAAAAAATCGAGGATAAGAAAAAAAAAGTTATAAAAATAATATAAGTTATATATATATACATCTTATATATCTTATTAGTATCAATACACAGTTTAATTTTGTAAACATTTTAAATAACAATGTCTTTGTTATTTTAGCAAGAAAAATATCATTCAATAGCGAATAATTCTATAAAATTTAAATTAAAACTCAGCAGACATTTAAGCAGTAAGTTACCATCCCTAAGCCAGTGCTAAAAAATTTACCATAGCTATTCAATAAATAAAAATTAAACTTACCACTTATTACTTACCAAATTAACTTACCACAATTAAACTCTAAAAGGAACCAAAAATTATTTATTTAAAAAATTCTGAACGAATCCAGTAACAATGGTTTGCTTTCTGATTGGAACTGAATGGGGAAATTTACTTTAGTTTTGTTGCAAAATAAACCTTGAATTATCGAGCATGTCGAAAAATTTGAATTTTCGAGCATGCTGGTCAACCTTGCTTTTTTTCTGCATAACGGCTAATTCTAGGCAGTATGGTACGTTTTTTATCTAATTCCAAGTGTTAGAAAAAAAAACATTTCTTTTAACCCTCACCCCCACCCCTCAAAAAGGGGGAGGGGGGAAATACAGTGTTGGATGAAATATTACCAAATTTTTTATGGAGTTAAATCCGCAGATAATGCACTTTTTTCTTAAGACTCTGATTACATCATCTTCTAAGTACTACTGCAAATTTGCAAAAAGGAGAAAGTTTCCCTTTTTGAAGATTTTTGTTCCGAAGAATACATTAACATTTCTAATTAAATAATGTTTATTTGGAAATGATTGTTTAATAACATTTAAATCAAGTCTTTGCATTCCACTAAAATCATGACAAAACATCACATCAACCTTCCTTATTGCAGTTCATCCAGGGCCCGATTAACTTCTGAAATTAGGGGAAGCTCGTCCTCATTTTGGGACCCCTCCACCTTTTGTTTTTGGAAATTTTTCTTAACATTCTATGCACACACTGCAACAACACTGACTAATGCAAAGTGGCACAGCAGAATTCAGATTTAAGTTTTTTCCATCTTACCGACTGACAGAAATTTTGTTTATTACATACGTTGCACTTGAATTCTCAGCAAACATAGGTAGTAACATGTTGAATCATGGCAAAGGAAATTATTGTATATCATAAAAGTACATTGTACCAGAATTGAATCAAATCCCACACCCACATTTGAAAATATAGCTTGTGGCCACATTTTATCAAATGTCTTCATTTGCCATAATTATTTAATTCTCTCAAATACTTTTATTTAACGAGTACTAATTTTTGAAATATCCTTAAAAAACACAGTTAAAAGAAGAAACTAGAATAATTAAGCACAATTTTACATTCATATTTGGGCCCCCTAAAAATTCTGAGGGAAAGCTCAAACTTCCCGAGCCTTTTGGGTAATCAAGCCCCGAGTTCATCCATTTTGAACTCTACCGTAATAAGTGAATTTCCGCAAAGTAGGATTTTTCATTTATAATTTTAACATTTTTCAAGTTTAAGCATAGACTTTTTTTACTACACTCTAATTTTATTTTTGAGAGCCTTCATTCGAGCAAAATTCGAACCTTCTAGGCATGAAATGACACCCTTTAGTCACTATTACTTTCATATTACCCAATATATTATACAAAATACGACAATTAGACATATTAGGCATTTCAAATCACGTTTTTATTGTGCATTAAAATACACACACTTTTTTCATACTACACCAGTAACCTACAACAATAGTGCAACTTGTTCGATAGTGAGAAATGCATAGAGAAGAACAAGAAGTATAGTTTCATTTAGTATTTAATGATTGACAGTAGATAGTGATTCTTGACACTGTCTTCAAGGTTTTTATTAATATCCCGTCTTTTGAGGGAAAAAAATATCAAGAGTCTATAAGAAAGCTGAATGAATATGTTTGAAGACCAAAAAAATGGGATAGGGTGAAACCTCGAAAGTTGACGTGCAAAGTGACGAGTTACGACTGTAATAGGAATTTGTTGAGTTTTTCTCAAATCACCATGAAAAAAAAAAGAAATTTTAGTTACTTGTATTATTCACCCTGTGATATGTAGCCCAAATTATCCTTGGATAATATGTTGTCTTGTAGCTATGCATTGTAAGACAGACTAATTAAAGCAAAAAATATCTTATTTATTTTTTTAAATGGTTTTGTATTTTTTTAGCATTGGGGAAAAAAATATTTGAAACGTTGAAAGCTCTGATATCAAATGCTAAAGGATTGCTGCCCAGTTGTACCAAAACGCTTATGTTACATATGGGTATGACATTCAAAGAAACATCTACACAAAAAAAGTTAAGTTTTAATGATTAAAAGCATTTTAAGCATTGAAAATTTAACGAAGCCTTTAGTGTTAAAATCTTAATAAATATTCTAGTTTGGTAAAATATATATATATATATATATATATATATATATATATATATATATATATATATATATATATATATATTCTATTCTTCATGGGGGTGATTGATTTTGAAACAGTTTTTAGGTTCTTGTAAAAATATTTGAATGAAAGCCTTTATTTCAATTCAACTAAATATTTTTTAACTCGTTTTCTGGAGATTAATTACAGTTTCTAATTTTCTGCCATTTTAAAGAAAATGTTGCTTCTCCACTAAGAAGTGGGATTTAGAATATAACATATTTTAAATCAAAAGTTTTTAAAGCATTATAAAACATCAGCAGTGTCTCCAACCGATATTCTTCAGAAATGAGTGTCTTAAATAATTTCACACTAAGAAAAATTGATCACATAATCGGTGGTGACCTATTATACGTATCCCAATGTTTTAGCAGTGGATTATGGCCGGGAAAAATACAGTAGTTACTTTTATAATAACAATATTTTTTGGAAATTAAAGTGCTTTTTGAGGGGGGATTTTCATTTTTCTATTGTAAATTTTCATATTAATTCTGGCTAAATGTTATTGAAATGAGTAAAATATTTCTGCTTCAGCAAAGAGTGTCCAATTTAATTGCTTTAGTTTTAGTTGCAGCTCCCACAATTTCCAGCATTTCCCACCAGACTCAGTCGGTCACTTCACCGTTGACGGTGTGTACGCAGCAGCTGCAATCTGTTGGCCCTCCGCCCTCCGTTTCTTCAACTTCTCTTTCTACTCCACCTTCTACCCCATCTGTGGCTGCATTGTCCACTCCATCACCAGGGTTCTTCTCACCCTCGCAAGAATCCCAAAGTAAGTGCTTTCACTTAGTGATTTGACTGGATTTTTGTATTACACTGCTCATCTGTAATTCATTTATTTTCTCTATTGGGGAAAAAAAATTTTTTAACCTTCTAACGGTTCTGAGTCATGAGTAAGATTCGTGAAATTATTCCACATGAAATTTTTTTTTTTTTTGAGTAACTTGCAACGCAAATCAATCACCTTCTATCAATGCCCTCTTCCCCTGCGCTTTGAACTGTTTGACAATGAACATTTAGCATCAGAAAAATAAGTGTAAAATGCTTTTGAAACATTCTCAGTAGGCATGATAAAACGTTCAAAACCTTCAGAGAGTTAATGTTCATTTAAAATAATTGCATTTTGAAATCATTGGTGGTCCACTGGTCCGAGAATTTCACAAATGTGTGTGTTTGGAAAAAAAAAACTGATTTGAACATCTTGAAATAAAAACATAAATCCGGTTTTTCTACGAAATTAGTCCTTAAATTTGAGTCTTCCAACTAACTAATTTCTACTTTTATGGTTGCATGCTTTGTTTTTTATGTTATCAAAACAAAGAATACAGGATTTTGGCAGAAAAAACATTTATGAAAAATATGTTTGTTTTTACTTAGCATACTTTGTGTAGTCTGATGTTTAGGAAGCAATAAGTAATGCCAAAAACCTACAGCAGATATTTAATGGTTGCCTCTCAGTTTCAAAAATGCTGTAAAATAACATAAGCCTGCTTTTCCAGTCACAAGCAAAATAATGCATAAGTTACATTTAATGCACAATGTTCTGCATCCTGCACGAGAATATAGATTTTTTTTTGTTACAATTGTTTTTCAACTTGCATTTTTTAGAAGTTCATTTATTATTTTTTCCTTTTTTTTTAATTTTAGGATGTATTGAACCAACATATGTTCATAATTGCCAAGGACTATTAGCCTTTTATATAGATGTCTTTCACTGTATAATATTTTTTGACAGGCTTTGTTGATTTAAATCAGCTTGATTAAAAACATGATTTAGCCAAGTGATTAAAAAAAAACAATCATTGCAGTTTTGCTTTCACTCCAAAATTACAATTACATAAAAACTTGCAGTTATTCTTATACACTATGAAAAACTACTATTAAGGAAAGTAATTGTTCAACATATCGTTTTATACTGAAAATGTACATGATGAGGGAAACCTTATCTTAAGGCAAAGCATAAAACAAAATTCTTATTTAATCATTACAATGTATTTTGTAAATCTTTAAAAATTATTGAATGCTTAAAGAACTTATCCTAATTTTAAGAGTAAGCTGAATGGATTCACATTAGTTCAGATTGCTTTATTATCAGGTTTTGACAATTGCCTTCTTCACTCCAATTGAATCAATTTCAAAACTATTGTCGACTCTAAACTGATAAACATAGAAAGCATAGATAAAGGTCTAAAAAGTATGAAAATTATAATTCTAGGAAATAGTGTTACTCTTTGTAGCTATGAAGTTGATTTTTCATCTATTGTATAAAATATAATATGTTTATAAAAGTAAAGTAATTAATATCTTCTAGTTTTTTAACATATAAAAATTTTAAAAAAAATCTGATTTGTTTTATTATTTTATTTTATTTATTTATTTATTTATTTTTTAAATCAGAAAAATCACAAACCCTGGTTATCAATGTTTTTCATATTACTGCTTTTATCTACTTTATTATGCTTGAAAGCTATTTAAGACTCAGTACTATAATTTTAGTATTACTACTGTATATTTTGTATTTAAAAGTATTCAATTTTCTTATTATGTTATTTTACTTACTTATTTTCTCATTCTGTAGTTGATACATATTGTCTTACTCATGTTTTACTTGTTTCAAGTTTTGAAAAATTGAGAAATTTCATTTAAAAAAAACATTCTTCTAGGAGATATATTTGTGATTTTTGTCATTGAAACAATATAAGTATTAAAAATATATTTTTCTATATTTATAAGAAAAGTATCCTTTATACATCAGTAAAACAGTTGTAGTGTAGTCAAATGAAGTATCTGTTTGCCTTTTCAAATAAAATATAATCCCTCAACTTTAGCATTCAAATTGCTTGTAATTTTATTTTGATGTTTTGAAAGTCTACTTGTCTTGATGGTAGCATTAACACTAATTAATTCTTTTGTACTCTGTTTACTTTATACTGTGAAGCAATCTTGCACAGTATCATCTGTGCAGGCTGTACAATATTATTCATTATTATTACTATGTCAGAAGTTGTCCATAATTTTGTTGTCACACTTTTTTAAACAAATTTGTCCGCCCTGTTTCAGAAAGTGCCAAACTTCACCTTATCTCCTCCCCTCATCACACATCACCCTGTATTTTATAAACATATTTTTATAAAGAATGTAGTGTCACTTTTTCATTACTCCTTTCCTCCCCCTTGGTCCAATCTCACAATTTTAGAACCCCTTGCCCCCTCAAAGCATGACATCATTTGTGGACAACCCCTTAGCTTAAAAAAGTATTGCATTGAGATCCAAAAGTCTCAAAAGACTAACGAAAAACACTGATATGAAAATTACTTAAATAACAAGGGAAGAAAAAGAAAGAATGGAAATCCTCTTTGTATGTAATTAATTAGAGTGGTAAATTATATTATTTTTTTTTAGAATCTATAAAAACTAATATTACAAAATGTATATTAAAAGAAACTTAACTGAGAGACTTGCAATTATTCTGCTTTACTAAATTCATAGAGTTTTAGTTTTAATGTTTTTTTAATACCTAGACACAAAAACGTCCATAACAGTTTTTTAAAGCATAAGCAGAAAAATGCTACAGAACTTTAAAAATATTTTATTAAATATTTCTTAATAACAATAAATACCTATATTTTTTATTATAATTTGATATAATTATTAATTATTGTGGTATTAAATGCATTAGCCTTGTTTATAATTTCAGATGCTTTTTTTTTTTTTTTTTGTAAAAATGGAACCAACTATTCCAAACTTATGTTTAAAAAAATCAGGGATATATAATCAACATCTCGTGAGTTAGTTTGTGAATGTTGATAGATTTCATGTTGCCTAATGTCCTTATGTTGTGATGCTTGCTCTAAGATATTTGTTACCAAAACTACATCTATAATTGCCTTTTCTGTTAACCCTACTTTTCTTCCTTTCTTCTCTTACTTTGGGCGAAAATGCTATTCGAGTACTGTGCTTAATCAGTAAAAATAAATCTGAGGCATGAAAAGTTTACTAATAACACTGATAAAACATTTTTCGGTTTCAAAGTTAAGCAATTTGTTTTCAGGCAATAAATTTCGTGAACAACAAGTGTTGGAAATTTAATAAACAAAACCTGATTTGCGTATTATACGGTTTGCAAAATATTGTTATTCTTCTGGAATTAAAGTTTGGCTTGTGAGCATAAATCAGAATTGGGTAAAAACTCCAATTGGATGTTCTTAGAATATTGCAGGCAAAATCTTTTGTCTAGTTCAGTACATATGTTAACCATGAAAGTTTTGTGGAGGCTTGTAAAAGGTATTCCAAGAATCATTCATAGTATCAGAAAATTTGAGTGGAAAATAAACTACTTTCTTGATGTGTTTTTGTGAATAACGTTTATTTGTATGCTTCTTTTTGAAAGGGAGCTCTTTTAGAATATTCCATTAGTAATTTGAATGCAGAACTCACTCATTTGCTGTACTACAGATGCTGAATTAAAAAATGCTTCATAAATTTCTGTCCTTCCTTAATTTACTACTCACTTGTCTCTTGATTCAAATCTTCCATTAACTTGTGTTGAGTTCAGCATGTCTATTATTTTTAATGCATTTTCTTTGACTATAACTTTCAGCCTATTGAAAATGATTCAAATCCTGTGAGATCAATGATCTTCAGCTTTGAAATATATTGATTGTTTTGATGTCATTTTTGGTTTGGACTTCTGCTCACAGTAGAGATGATCTATGATTTTCATGATGAGTACTTGTGTGGACTTCTTGCATACTTGGTACATTTTTGAAGATGGAAATTTGTAGAAATGATATTTGTATATTTTTGATGCAATGAAATGTTGACTATAGTTCTGCTGAAAAAAAGAGTTGTTTTTCTGTTGAAGGATTTGTGATTTCTAATTTGTTTTACCAAGTTTCAGAAGCTATTTCAGCTTATTTGAGATATTCTGAAAAATAAAAGCTGTTTTCTTCTGAAGAAATTTTTGAGATTCATTTATGAGTTTAAAGTTTCACAGATTGAGATTTGCTTCTTTCATTTCATTAATTGTTTTATATCGTGTGCTTTTCAAGATTTAAGATGCTTGCAGGAAGATAGGCTCCTCTTTGTAAGGAAAGAGGCAGTGAAGGTAAACAAGTTGGAAAATAACCTACTGAAAGTATCGTCTGTTCAACAGTATATGCCACAAGGTTTGCATGCAATATATTAAGTCTAATTATTACTTTTTCCTATAAAGAGTTTATGATAGTCTGTGTCAAACAATAATGCTGAAAGATTTAAAGTGACCTATTACTTTTTGATATATCTGTTACTTTTCTGACAAATATTTTCATTTTTCACTGTTTGTTTGCAGTGAAGTAAGAAGACACCAGTATTTTAATCAGAGTGGCTCTTTTTATTTATTTATTTATTTTTATTAATTTTTTATTGCTCAGTTTCAAAAGATTATGTATTAAAAGTAATTATAAAATTTTGTATTCATCCAAAAGCTGAATATGTAAGAATAAATGGGGCTGGCTATCCCCATTGTTATGTATGGCGTGCGCCTAGATTCCAATTAAAATGATCCTTTATTATTATTTTCTTTTAATTTTCAATTTCCAAAGATTGCAAATTAAAATTTATAATAAAATTTTATATTCTGAGAAAAGCTGATTATATGAGAATAAATGGAGGCATTCTTCTAAAACACTGTGAAATCATTTAAAGTTTCAAAATAAATAAACATAGTATGCAGGGCCGGACTTGGAAGTGTAGAGGCCCCGGGGCAACGAAGAAGTGGAGGGCCCTAATCAGGGTTCGAAAAGATTATAATATTTTCGAAAGAATCCGATACTTTGATATATATCTGAATATTTTGATATATATGTATATATCCGATATTTTCGACCCGTGATAGTTAGGATAGTTTGTAAAAAATTTATTGTGGGGGCCCCTTTGTTGTGGAGGCCCCGGGGCAGTAGCCCCGCCTTCCCTCCCCTAAATCCGGCCCTGATAGTATGTATGGGCAGGATAGTTATCTATGGGCAAAATCATAATAATTAATATTATATATCATATGAATACAAATAGAAAAAACAATTTCAATTTAGGTGTCACAGTGATGTCTCAGTTAAATTTTCTAAGAGCTAAAAAGAAAAAAAAAAAAATAAATATACATAGTCATTTTAATAATTGCTTAAAATAGGAGCATTATGATTCATTGACAATGCTCATTGACAATGCTAGATAATTTTTTAAAAAAACAGTTGAAGAAACTCTGAACAACTACTATATCCAACCTGAATGTAAAGAATCACATATAGCAGTATATCTCATCATATGGGAAATACTATGGACCTTTCTTGAGCATTAGTTTTGTGATGTTGATGATTGCAATAGCATTTGCATATATAATTTTATCATTTAAGCTCACATTCTAACTTTATCAAGATAATCCGTGCCACATTGTCAAACTTTCGTGTTATATAAAATAAATGAAAACTGAATAAAATATGTTTATTATTTAAAAAAAAAAGTTTTTAAAAGATTAAAAGTGTTTCATTGCTTCTTTTTTTTTTTTTTTTGCCTTCATTTTTGGCTTGCTCATGGAAGTTGAAAGTGAGAAATGTTTCTTCATTTTGTAAAAGTTTTTATGTTGTATCTTTCTGTGTTTTAAGATTTCATTATTCTATTTATTATCAATTGAAATTGCTTGCTGTAATTTTGCAGTTAATGGGAGTTCATCGTTGGATACCCTTTCGCCGCATCTGACGCCAAATTCAATTAACGGACTTGGATCTTCTCCTCCACAGTCGGCTGTTCCTTCGAGCTTTTCCTCAAATAGCAGTAAGTTGTTCATTAAAATTTCATGAATGCTCTTCAATAAGATGTTTATTAAATAAGTTACAATAGCTGAACTGCAGAAGTGCAAAAGGTATTTGAAAAAACAACCTGGACAGGAAACTAAATTGTGCACTCACTCTCTTCCAGAAAAAAATAACAATAAACAAAATAACAATGTATTTAAAACTTCAATATATGCATTGAATTTTCCAAAGGTACAATCTCATATATCTTTGGAAGGTTGAATGTAGAAAGAAATGCATGACGAATGGATAATAACAACCTGGAATTGTGTAAGAACTTAGGGTTGCAACGACAACATAGCAAACAATTAAAGCTTGTCAGAATGGCTCATCATTGTGACGGTCAGTGTGTTTGTTGTCAGTGAAGCATGTTTTACAACTGCAGACCGCAAATTTCAACAACTGCTTTAAGCCTTCATTAAAAACTAAAATGTTATTTAATCATGTATTATTATTTGTGACCTGTTTCTTATTCATCAGTTTCTGGCATGTAACACATCAGCATTGCATTTGCAACCATAAGTTCCTGTATGTTCCTTGCTTCTTATTATCCCCTTTAACTTCCTTAAAAATTTTGCTGCTTATTTTTTTTATCTATTCATAGATGTAATTTTTCTCATCTTATTATTTTTTTTGATTTTAGGTTCTTCAAATACTTGGACTGGTGCAAATACATTGTCTTATACTCAGTCAATGGTTCCACCTAGTGATAATTCAATATTAATGAGATCACAAAGCACTAGTTTCTGTAAGAATTGTACTATCAAAGCATATTGTTTAATTTTTTTATTTTAAATCACAAATTTTAGTCCAAGATATTTTGTGTCACTTCCCTTTGCTAATACTTTTTCTTCTGTGATAGGGCAACAACAGTTACACAGTGATATAATACAAGGTGCTCTTTCATCTCAACCTGGTAAGTGACATTGTTTTGAATCTTTACAATGCTCTAACAGAAAAATGAGCAGATACCTCTTCTGCTTCCACAGGAAATTGGAACATACTGTTCAATTTCTTAAGAATTTATTTTGGTTTTAGCCATAATTATTAAATTATACACGGTGGACTCGGGCTAGAACACAGAAAAGAATGAAAGTTGTGCTAAAAAAGAATAGAAGCTGAAAACTTTGACCCTTATAGAAAGCATAAGGTATAAAAATTGCCAGTAACTGGTAAAACATCCCAACATAATCAGCTGTCAAAACAATTTTCTGTGGAATGTATTGTAGCTCATTAAAATGTTGTTCTGTCTATTTGTTTTAGAAATAATTTTTAAAAAACTTTCACTTTGTAATTAATGTTGCAAATAAAAATTTTCACTTCAAATAATTTTTCCCAGCTCTTTTCCACAACTCGATGTTTAATTATCATTTTCTTCTGTGTAGCTCCAGAGTATTGGTGCTCTATCGCTTACTTTGAACTTGATCAGCAAGTTGGTGAAACTTTCAAAGTTTCCTCTACTTTCAGCAGTGTAATAGTTGACGGTTATGTAGATCCTTCTGGTGGAAACCGTTTTTGCTTGGGTGCTCTATCCAATGTACATAGGACAGAACAGAGTGAGAGACCAAGGTATATGTATTTTATATCTTACTGAAGGAGTTCAGCTCACTCAAGATTTATTAATTACCTTAATTTTTTCCTGTGTATGGGTTATTCTTCAAAAAGTGTAACTTTTCTGTCACACGCCTTCTACTGTAAAAACATGAACAGTTCATTTAATAATGTTTTTTAATTTCATCAAAAATATATCTATTTAAACGTGTAAGAATTTTTTATTTATTTATTTTTTTGGTTCACTGCATGTGAATTCTCACCTCAGTGGCATGTCTCACACCTAGTGTGAATATGTCGCTTAATAACTTACATGTAAAAACCTTAGTTTTTTAAAGTAAGGGAAACTGTATTGACCCCCTAACACCTTAAATGACAGACCTGGTTATAGGGGTGGTGTTTCAATAAAAGTATATATTCATTTATTTATTATTTCTGTCACAAGTGTCTCAAAAACTAATTGTTCAAGAATATTTCTTTTAATGTGTTTTAGTTTGTTTTAGTAGGATAAGGAATTATGTCACAAATTAAATTCTCACCTCCATTACCCAAACACAAAATGCCATATCTTATTAACAGATGGCAGTAATGACATCACACTTTATTTCCCACGATATAAGGGAGCCAGCTCCCTTGTTTATTTTCAGCCATAAAGAGGTTGTAAGATTTTTGTTGAAAAACAAGAAGATAAATTTTGTTTTAAAACCAAGTGTTTATTGGGATTTCTCACCTCCGTGAACTTGAATTTCAGGGATGTAAATTAATGTAAAAAAAAAAAAAGTAGTGCACATGTTTTCATATGCTTCATGTGTGCAAATTGAACCAACATAGAAAAAATTTCTTTCCCTGCAAAATGTATCCATTAGACCTATATTAATGGAAAATTCCTCACCATCATGAATCTCTCCTCAGTGGCACTTTATCAATGTCATTATTTCTGAGGTGAGAATAAATGATGTATGTGAAATACATCAATTTTAGACAGTCTACCAAAATTTTAAATTACCAGTGTGTTTTACTCGAATTTACTAGATTGAAAATATAAACTATTTTAAATGCAAATTTGAACAAAGAGGAAAGCTAAAATTTAAGCAGTATTTTTATTAAGAGAGCTTAATATTAGATTTCCACCAATCATTAAAATAGCTCATTGTTTGCACTATTAACAAAATTATTTCTTTGATATTAAAATGGCCTCTATTTTCAAACATTCATTTTTTTTTAAATTTCCGTGAACAAGCTATTTTTATTTTTTTAAATTTTTATTTATGAGTAAAATAATTGGAACTTAGCTGAGCCATTGTTTATGTTTACTTCTAGTAGGGAACACTTTCATTTACAAATGAAGAAAAAAGAAAACAAAAGGTTTTGAAATTGAAAAATATTTTCGTTCATTAGTTACACATTCTGGAGAATGACCCATATGTCTTATTAATAGTGAGTTACTTCAGATTATCACTTGATATTACATTTTGAAATTTTACTCTTTTTTTTCTCTTTCTTCTTTTGTTAATGTGGTTTACTAGATTGAAACTTTAGTGTTGAATCCATCATTTGTGTTGGACAAGCTCGTTTTTCTTTAAAAAAATAATAAAAATAAAAAAAAACCCTTAATTCTTTTGTACTTGATACCTTTCAGGACAAACAATACATGCATATGTTTCTGCTAAATTCTTTCTGGATAATAAAGTCATAGTCGCCACAGAGCAACAGTAAGATATCTTAATGTTATTCCTCGGTTTAGGTGTCTAACTGTTGCTCTGAGGCGACGATATCCTAGTGTTTTGCCCTTATAATCTGGGGGATGTATGACAAAGCATTATGACATCTTTACATACAAGACAATTGATGCAGTCAAGCATCATGCTTTTAAAATAAAATCTTTACTCTCGCATAGAATTACTGATCTTTTTTTTTCTTTTTTTTTGCCAAATTTGCATCTCCACAGCAGCATTTCTTTCTCCAAGGTCATCTTATAGTCTAAATTGTTTTATTTTTGTTAGTGTGAGAGACACAAGTGTAAAAACTACAAAAAAAATATGCTAAATAGCTCGATTTTCTAACAATTGTTTCATCATTCTTGATATCAGTTGTGCAACTGAATGGGGAAAAGCAGAATATGATAAATGAGCTAATCACATAAAATCATAGGTGACTTATTACACAAGATAAATCTTCAGAAATCATAGATGAGAAACTAAATATGTAAAAGATAAATCTTCAGAAACAAACCTGTTAAATTCTTACTCATCATGACAAACTTAGAGCAAGTTGTTTAAAGAAAAGCTTGGATTCTACATATCAGGGATCCAGTAATTAAAATATATTTTAATTTAAAAAAAAAATCTAAATCACTGATTTAAATAACTCTATAAGTTTAATCTTAGAAAATTTTTCCTTTAAGTCTAAATTTCATGAATTCTGCTGTTTCATTAGTCGGTACAACCATTCTATTATTTTATTATTACATAAAAAGAAATTTTTAAAGCAATTTTTTTAGTTAACATAATTCTAATGTTACTCTTAAATCCAAAACAGCAAAAATTAGTTTTATAGTGATCTTTTTGTGATTATTCTTAATGGCTGTTGCACCAATGCAACACCAGCGAATAATGGATTAAGTAGTCCACGTGACTTGTGGACAGAACTCTTATCACTTTGTCATCACTCTTTAAGTCACTACACTAAAATCTGAACATGAGAAAAGTGTAAGCAAATGAGGCCTGTTCCTGTTGCTACTGTGTATGCGGATTTGGGAAAAATAAAAAAATAGTAGTACTTCAACCATCATTTTTTACAAAAAAAAAAAAAAAACATAATGCCAGGACATTTTGTACAATGTTGAATGTGGTTTGTTTAGCAATTCTTTTTTTCATTTCATTTAATAAGTGAATTGCATGCTAGGTTGCATATTGGCAAAGGAGTTCAACTGGATCTTCGAGGCGAAGGAGATGTTTGGTTGAGGTGTTTAAGTGATCACAGTGTTTTTGTGCAAAGTTATTATCTAGACAGAGAAGCTGGCAGAGCTCCTGGGGATGCAGTACATAAGATTTATCCAAGTGCCTATATCAAGGTGAATACTGTGAATTTCATTTTCTATTCTAATAAATGATATTTTTGTCTGGCATTTGATAAGATGTTGCATGCAAGAAAATGATGCAAAATGTTTTTTTTTTTTAATTCTTTTGAATGTTCTGGTACAGAATGGACAGAATATGATCAAAGAACTCATCCAGTGTATACATACTTGAGTGCTGTTCAGCTACTGTTTGATATTTTAAACCATGACCTTCCTCGAATTTGAGCATGCGTCAGGTCTCTTCTGATTTTATCAAAATAGTGGAGATATTGATAAGAGAGATAGCGAATGTGAGGGGATTTATTTATTTTTGTTTTGTTTTCCATTGGATTCGTTTATTAGAGGTGTTGGTTTGAGTTGAGGCTTCTTTTTTTTTTTGTTACTCAAGCTCTCACCCCTTTTTAAAATAGAACCGTTCAACGGTGCTAGTCGCGGCTTTCGAGGTCGGACAGTAGTTCCAAACTTTCTTTAATCAATTGCTGATTTACACTCAGTGGATATGGTGTAAAATGCTAAAAGGAATGAAATAATGTGCTTCATTTGTTTTTGTTACTTGGTTAAATTCTATCAGTCAGTGATTTTTTTTTTTTTTTTTTTGATTAAAATGTAATGGATTTTTGCATTTAA
Source organism: Uloborus diversus (assembly GCF_026930045.1). NCBI lineage: Eukaryota > Metazoa > Arthropoda > Arachnida > Araneae > Uloboridae > Uloborus > Uloborus diversus. Next base: position 165,110,005 of record NC_072735.1, on the reverse strand, counting down.
ATCATGTTTCCTATTTATCTTATTAAAAATCATAAAAGCAACAAAAAATGCATAAAAGTTACAAATAGATTAAAACTTGCATCAGATGGTTGCAAATTGTTACAAGATGTGCAATTTTTTTCAATCTCTCGAAATGCAAATATGTGTGATCAAAATGCAATGGCACCCTAAATCTCCTCCCTCTTTATTTTTCTTTTAAAAAAATATTTCTAATGTTAAATGTATCACCTTTACATAGGAAGGTTCCTATGTCATCTTTTCTCTAAGCATAGAGCTAATTTGTGGTGTTAGTTTACTGTTTTTACCATTGGTCTAAATTTTCTATCATCTCATTTTGTTGCAGGAATAATGGAATAGAATTAAAATTTATCAAAATAACTTAAGTGACAGGTAAATAGATCAAAAAGTGATAATAACAAAGTATTTTTTTTACTGACTGGAATAAAAAATTCAATAAGCACTTATTTTTAGACTAAAAACTTTCTCAACACTTGGGGAAAACAATGCAAGATAAAATTGACCAGAACATACATTAATTAAACTGGGGTATCATGTGCAAAAATATATTGACGTGTGATTCAGGACCTTATTAGTTCAACTGATGATTTTTATTAGTATATTAGAAAATCGCCCGTCATGGTATGACAGGTGAAAATTGCTTCTACATTTGAACAAAGCAATTGCTTGTTTGTTGATATTTTGATAGTTGAAATTTTAACCCTAACTCCAGTGGATTAACCCTAAACTCCAGTAGATAGCGTTAAGCTGTTGACCACTTTTTTGTTTCTTCAGTCTCCTGAAATTGCAGTCTTACCAGTAAAGCAGTTTAGTTACCGGATCCAGTTCAGCCTTGCCAAAATTGTTTTTAACTAGTGTTAGTTAATAAATACTAAATATAGCATTTAAATCTAGTTTTCTTATTAAGATCATTGCCAAGCTTCATTTTACTATTCATGATTTATTACAAGTTTCGTGACTAAGCACATGGACCTGATATTTATGAACTTTAATAAGTTGAGAAAAATCATGCTGCAATGATATCTTATTTTATTTACAGGTCTTTGATCTTCGTCAGTGCCATCGGCAAATGCAGCAGCAAGCAGCAACTGCTCAAGCAGCAGCTGCTGCTCAGGCTGCTGCAGTGGCAGGCCATATACCTGGGCCTAACTCTGTTGGAGGAATTGCACCTGCAATTAGTAAGTGTAAGCAATTCAATTTTATAATTAATAGTAATGATGTTCATTGATGAACCGAACATTATTTGCTGAAAATTTGAAATGAAAATTGCATGCATCTGTTTTGGAGTCAGTAGGAATTATGCAAGAAAAAGATGTTGAAGTAGTCAAATTGGTCATTTTTCTGGAAAAGGCACCGTTATCTTGCCTTAAAGAAGGGGTTCCTCATAGCTCCAAAAGACATGGGTGCATTTTTGTTCCAAATTTGTGGTAAACAATGTTGGATTTGTCAATGTGTGCAGCTGGTGGAAAGGTAATTATTTTAATATTTATAATCATCTATAATACTTATAATCTTACCAGACTAAAAAGTATGGATATTATGATTTAATTTTCAAATGTAACATATCTTTATCAAACAGGAAAATCTTTTTATAGTCAAGGTTTTTCTTTCTTTTTTTTTTTTTTTTTCGCCTTTTTCTTGGTTTACCCAGACGTTAGTAAGAACATTTTGGTTTATTTGGCAAAAGGACAAAATACAAGCATAAAATACTTGTGATAGGACACTTTGTAAATTAACTTTTTCCTTATTCCATCTTAGTGTTTAAATTTAACCTCTCTTATATTTTACATTATAATGTATGACAACTCTAAATATGGAATTTTTTGTGTTGAAATTTTAAAAGATTTAATTTTGAGACTCATAGCTGTTGGAAGATCTTTCAATCAATCGTACTTACCCTTGAAAGTAAAAGAGGAAAAAATTACGCTTCCAGTACTCTGTATCTATGGTCACTATCTTTAATATATAATCATAAAATTTTAACCCTTTGAAAAGTATTTCCCAGTAGTATCATCTACTTCTTAAGATTAATAAAAAAATATTGACCTTTGATGCTGATGAAAAAATAGGGACAAAGTTAGCCAGTTCTGTGATTTTTTTTTTTTTTTTTTTTGGTAACAAAGCCTAGTATAGTACTATAGAGTTACTATTTCCTTTTTAAAGCGGTTATTTGCAAGTAGTTCAATTTTTACTTTCTTCTATATCTAATATATAGAAAAAAGAGTCCATTTCGACCATTTTTGGAAATTGTCTGTCTGTCTGTGTGTGTGTATGTGTGTGTGTATGTGTGTGTGTCACGTCTGTGTGTGACCAGTTTTTTGTGGCCGCTCTACAGCAAAAACTACCGCATGAAATCGAACGAAATTTAGTACACATATGTGCCGCTATGTGAACTTGTGCCCATTGGTTTTTGGCGCGAATCCCTCCAAGGGGGGTGGAGCAATGGGACGTTTTTTGAGTTACGCGTGCTTGCTATTCCTCAGGAAGTAACTGGCGGAATCAAACAAAATTTGGTCCATATGTTGCCATTAACAGGAACAGGTGCTGATTCAATTTTGGTGTCAATAACTCAAACGGGGGTTGAGCTATAGAACGTTTTTTGTCGTCAATTGTGACTGCTGTATCTCAAGAAATAATGAACGGAATGAAAGAAAAATTTATCGGCAAGTAGCCCTTAGTGGGTATAAGAGCTGATTTTATTTTGGTGTCAACAGCTAAAAAGGGGGTAGCGCAATCGCCCGTTCTTTTTTTCCATTGTGAGTGCCCTATCTCAAGAAGTAATGCTACTTTCTGGTTGAAATTTGGAATATATGTGAATCCATATGTAAACAGACTTCGGTTCAATTTGGACGCCAATCGCTCCAAGAGGTGTTGATTTATTTTTTTTTTTTTTTGCGAATAAAAATAGCTTTATTAATGCAACAATAAGAAAGATAAATCGTAATAGATTGTCGTCTGCGTATTTCTCGTGATTTTAACTGTATGGAAATGATCGGAAATTTTATCTCAATGATTTAAAATGTTTAACTGTTGCCATCTTATGTTTGTTAATAAATAAAATATTTGTAATTAATTTAAGCAAGGCTTTTAAAATAACTTTCATTTTTCGCTCTTTGCTTTGCTTTTGAATATAATTCAGACATTGGAATGGTCGTCAAGTCTTTTCATGTGAAATTTTGTTTTTGTTGGGAATATTGCTTCCTCATCAAGCATGGGGAGGGATCAGAAAAAAAAGAAAAATATAGAAGAAAGTTTTGTGATGGCCACAACATACTAGTTTATTTTAAAAATATTTACATGTAACACTTGAATGATAATTTTAGGTTTGTCTGCTGCTGCTGGTATTGGAGTTGATGACCTGAGGCGGCTTTGTATTTTACGGCTGAGCTTCGTGAAGGGATGGGGGCCGGACTATCCCCGACAGAGCATAAAGGAGACCCCTTGCTGGATAGAAGTACACTTGCACAGAGCCCTGCAGCTGTTAGATGAAGTTTTACATACGATGCCCATCCATGATCCACGCCCTCATGATTAATTCTTAGACAGAATACTGCCAAGTTATGAATAACAACGAGTTTGTGATTTTGGTTTTAAAACAATGTTTTCAAAATAATTGCTTGCTTTTGTTTTTAACAAGCTACAGACCGAAGGAGGAACGTTTTAATAAGAACAAATTGATCGAATGAATGCTTCAATTCAAATATTGGAAAGACCAACAAATGTTTTCATCAATGCTCATACATCATGTTGTACATGTTTCAGTATGTTCTATGTATGTCAATTCTTTATTCATTTTTTTTTCTCCTCAGTAAACATATTGTTCATGAGAAATTTCCCCAAGAACCTCAATCGTAAGAATAAATTGTTAAAATTCCCTGTTTTTTAAAGGTTTTTTTTTTTTTTTTTTTTGAGTTGAATTTCCAGTTTAACTCAAAGTTGACAACAAAAAGTTGAAATTTCCAAAATAGCTTGAAAATTGTCCAATTTAGTTAATATTTGTATGCATACATCATGTAAATTTGCCTTCTTTTGGCGTGTACATCATGTTAATAAAAAAATTATTTAAAGATATTTTTTTTTAAACTTTCCAAATTGCACATCAAAAAATCATTCTTTAGAACAAACATTTATGTTTTATAGGGGACACATTGAACACAAAGCTGTGTTTCAATTTTGTATGATACAAAAAAGTAACTGAATGACACATATGCTGCCCTCTTAGCAAGACGGGTGTGTGCATTTCTTTAAAAAGTTAACTTCTGTGTGTGAGCATCTTTCAAAATGTTTATTTTAGAGAGTTAAAACAATCTAAATTAATATTTTTATTATTTATTATCATTTAGTTAAATGTTTGATTACACGGTAAGGCCAGTAGTTGATCTTTATTTAAAGCATAAATTGCTTCAACAAATACTCTTACATTAAAATCTTGAAAGTAACCCCTTCATCGGTTGTATGGCGGATGATCTCAAAGTGGAAACATCATTTGTAATAGTCAGCCAGATAGTTACGTTTAGTAAGAGGTGCATTCTCACTGATCTGTCTATTACAAAATAATTACAAAACAACATATTACAAATGATGTTTCTGCTTCAAAGTCATCCGCCAGCTCTCCATTTTCAAGCTTTACTCACTCTTTTCACTTAAAGTGAAACAATTCTATGATCCCGAATGAACAGCCTCTCCCTGCCTAATTTTTCGTGGTCTTTCTTTGCCACTCCTCGAAAAAGAAAAAAGGCGAGCAGTTTTAGTTCTCCCTCCATATGTGGGTTTTCTTTTCTAAAAAACCAAAGATGCAAACAGTATGATTGGGAGAAAAAGCACAAATTATTGATTCCATCTATTTATTCCTTCCACTTTGTCTAGACATCTTTTTCTGCAAGCACGTTTGTTCATTTTGCCAGCAAAATGGTATTTTGGCCAGGACAACAAAAATGGAAATTTGGTCGGATTTTTTAAATTTACTAAGGAATAATTTTCAGAGTATATCTGCTATATTTCAAGTTTTGAAATCCATGACCTTCCATGACTCATGGGATTCAATTTTTCTAGTAAAAACATTAATTTTTCACAAGAATATCAAAATTTGTTTTGTGAAAATTAAATTGCAACCACCTGATCTATGCTTTGGACATATGTTTATAAAAATTCAAATCAAAGTAAAATGTCACTAGCTCAACTATTGTTTTTCAGGGCAAAATGCTCGTTGTCCTGTTAATTTTGTCCAGTTTTAACAGTGACATTTTTTTTTTAATCTCAGCCATGGGTGCAAGACCTTCCGTCTCAGGACGGATTTCCGTCTTGGACAAAATTTCTGAGACGGAGGTCGGGACGGAAAGAAATTCGATTACTTTCCTTCAGTTTTTACTAAAAAAAGAAAAATTGAGTATTCGAAAAATATGCTTTAATTGCAGGACCTTTCCATAACCACGAATTTACATGGACATTCTCTTGATTTTCCGCAATGGGCTTGTTTTGTTTACAACGTGCTTTTGGAGGTGTGTGTCCTTTCGTTTTTTTTTCTCATTTGCCAGTTCATTAATCGCCCATACCCTTCCCCCACCTTTCTTTCTTTTCTGGTTTGTTCGCGCTATCTTGGGGAGACTTTCTGATCAAAACTGGTTTATGTTGCAAAAGTGAATCTGATGTCCCATGCGATTTTATTGCTGCAAAAAAAAAAAGATTTAAGATTGGCAAAAAAACTAATGGCTTGGAGCCCCGATTGCTTTTACTCCTAACATCATCCAACATCGCCTAAAATTGCGTTTCTGGAACTTCAATTTCGAAACATTGCCGAAGGAGAGTTCTTGAACTCCGTACCTTCGATAATGCATTGAAAAAGCGTGTAAATGTTATGAAAGAGGGAGTACAATTTCGTTTTTAAAGCTTCGATTTCGGGGAGAGCCAGCGCCCCCTTCCTCTTTCTATAATATTTTTGAAGATCACCCAATATTGTGATTTTGGGACCCTGAACCTCTCCTTTCCCTGAACTTTACCAAAATGGCCTATCATTGCGCTTTTTAGACTTCAATTTAAAAAAATTTGAAGTTTTTGAATTCAAGGAGAGCCCCCAGAGCCCAGACCCCCAATTATTGGTGGTTTTTGGAACTACGATATCAAAACTCTTAAATATTACAATTAAAACTACAAGGTCCATATTGTTAGAAAAGTCAAAAGTGAAAAATTCAAAGTAAACACAGATTCCAAAACTGCCATACTCAAAATCTACAACATTTATGATCGTAAATTTTTCCTTAAGCACGCATGTGGGGGTGGGGGGGGCTCAAAATATTTTCCGTCTTGAACACATCACCAAACGTGCACCCATTATCTCAGCAAAACATTTTCATTTTGAAATATTGTGCTTTCCACAATCATTTCTAGCATACAAAGGAACTTTGTGTCCACTGTACTATTTACTTTTGTAAAACTTCGTCAAATGGTAACGTGAGTCACGTAGAATTGCCCACACAGCATTTTCTTCTCTCCATAAAGGTGAAAGAGAGCTATTTCCAGTCTGGTATAAGAGCACCCATATAAGGGGGCAAGAGGGGGCTCAAGCCCCTGCCCCCCATAGAAATTAGAACTTCGCTTTTAGTACTTTTTTCTTTGCAAAAATGTAAAAACATTTCTTCTCCAGCCATTAATGAATAATTTAAGAAAAAATTTCAAACTTTAATAACTCTAATCTGCACTAAAATCGGTTTCTATGGGGAAAATATCTGAGCCCCCCCCCCTGTTAAAATTTTGCATATGGGCACTAGGGTGGAGTGAAAAAAATTGAAATTGAGAAATATGTAAAGCCTGTATGCGGAAAAGTTGCCTCTTGCCAAGTCTATTTATCATACAAAATTTCAGCTAAATCAAATATCTTTAGCTGCCGATTTGACTTTGAATTTTAAGTAATTTGCTTGATTTTTCAGCAAACTGGCGAAAATGGAATGATAAAAGATACCCAATTTTTGGAACCTTTGAATGTTTGTAATGAAACTCTTGATAAATAAATACTTAATATATAGTTAGTTGAATGATTTAGGCTATGGCGAAATCGCTTTCAAATGTGCATCAAGCGAGCTAATCGCAAATGCTCTGTCAGCACACTTTTTCACTGCTATCAACTGTTTTTTTTTTTTTTTTTGTTCTAGTTGGTTGTCTCTTTCTTTTAAAGAGATTTATTTAGTTTGAATTATTTCAAACCATTAAATTATTACTTCAAATGTAAAGGAAGACGCTGTTTTTACATATAAACAACTTGAAAGGAAAAATAAACGATTATAAAGCATCGTAAATAAGAATTAAAATTCCAAATGAAGCATAGAATGGACTCCAATGGATCGTCAATTCTTATTAATAATGCTTTAAAAGATAAACGAGTTTGGTAAGACCTCATCTTTAGTATGATGTTCAATTTTAGTCTCCTCATTCGAAGAAAGATATTTCTTCATTGTAAAGAGCTCAAAGAAAGGCTTCTAGGCTGCAAAGGAGAGTCAAATGGGACATGGTTCAGTTGCTTAAATTTATCAATGTGAAAGGTGTTAATGGGTTGACTTTTTGCACAGAAAGCAGGACAAGAAGTCATTGTTTTAAGCTATTTGAATCTCAGACTAATCTGATAATTAGGGAAAATTATTACTTTAGTAGAGTGTGTTGTGGGTGCTTGGAACAGCTGACCGGAAGCGGCTGTAATGAGTAAGGGGGTAGATGGCTTTAAGAGGGCCATTGATCTTTATTGGGACCTATAATAAACTGACCTAGGAGCAGCCTAGGTGGGCCCAGAGCCTCTGGTCGTCACATTCGTATTTTAATAATTGCCCAAAGAAGATTCCTCCAAAGAAGTTGATTGTTGCAAAATCATAATGAAGGGAAGAAAAACATCAATTGACTTCAAAAAAAATGAGGAGCAACACTTTTTTCATAGGAAGATGCTCGGGGTTCGTACGGGTCATGGAAATCATGGAAAGTCATGGAAAAAAATTTAGTGAATTTCAGACCTGGAAAAGTCATGGAAAATTGAAATTTTCGTTCAAAGTCATGGAAAATTATTTAAAGTCATGAAAAAATGTCCTGGGCAAAGAGAAAGTAACAGTTGCTAAAAGAGCATCAGAAATATTGAGTGATTTAAGTCTTACATATTAAAACTGGAAAATTGAATGATCGCAAAAACAATTCTGAATTTTGAAATCTCATTGCATCCACTTCTGTAGCAGCCGCTCGTCTTTTTTTTGGAATGTGATTTTACTGCTTGGACATCACTCGTTTTGCATTTACCATTATTTTCAAGACTTTTTATATTCTGTAGTAGCGAACTTGCACATTCTTGATTTTGCCACGCCCACTTAAAAAATGCAATTCAATTGCATCCGAGTTTGTTTCCATCACTCGTAAAAACTTTATTACTAAATTTATCAGAGTTAATCTCAATTTGTTGAAAGTTTTAGAAAATGTAGATCTTTAATCAGGTGATAAAACACAGAAATAGGGGAATTCTAATATTCTAAAACAGTACTTACTGCCCAACATACGGCCCGCAGAACTAATCCATGCGACCCACTGCTACGTTCAATGTCAGGAATCAAACCCTATGTTCAGGAATTTCTGAACCTATTAATTTATATGCATTTGAAAATGTGCAAATAAGTAAACAAGTACATTTGAATCAGAAGATTTATTCGCTACTGAATGTTTTTCTTTATTTTAAACATAAATATTTGGTTTAGAAACATGAATTTACTGAAGAATGGCTTTTCTTTACCATTCAAACCAAAGTACTGTCAAGCTATGTGTATGCTTAAATGCACTGCTGATGCTAAAAGGCAACCTTTGAAGCAAATGTATTAAAACTTAGTTTTGATGACTCATTCAACCTTTGTCCCATTCATTATCATTTTACCTGTTTATAAAAATTACTAGACATTTAAGCACAGTTATATTTCATTCACTGTAGTTTTACCAACTTTACTAAAAATTATATGATGAAGACAAATAAGAATAGAGTTTAGTTTTTAGGTGTACACTGATATTTTTTCAGTCTCAAGTAAGTGTTTCGATGAGGTAGAAGCATTCACGTAGAAGTTTCGCTAATGCTCATTTCCAAAAAATTTCCAGTTTGAAATTAAATAGTACTACTCTCATCATGAAACAAGGTCATGAAATTTTTTTATGAAGTCATGAAAAAGTCTTGGAAAAGTCATGGAGTTTTTTCATCCGAATAGGGTATGAACCCTGATGCTGCACTTTGACAGTCGAAGGGGAAATATTTTTATTCCAATTAAGGAATGAAAAAATAAAACTAGAAAGACAACAGAAGACCAAGTTGTTTTACTCTCTCTCATAACTTAAATCAAAAAATGATATCCTTATCACTCCTATATCTGGTCTGGTAACTCTCACAACATTAAAATAAGTATATTAACTTTTTGAAAGAAAAATATTGACGTTTTTAAGTTACATGCTGTTGGTTAAGTGCAAAAAGTGATCAATACAGGTTTTGATGTGGAGTCATAAGGAAAATTGAGATTTCTATTGGGCACTCTTTACAATGGTTTATTGTGAGTTTTATACAACTGAACTGCAATTACCCCATCTACTGAAACATTTGAATGGAAATAAATGCTGAGTCAAAAGGATACTGTTTTGAAGCTACAGTCCTGTGAAAATATAACTGTAGTTAACTTGTAAAAAGTAGATGTATCTTTGGCAGAGGTAGCGCCTGATGATCTTAGTACGGATCAATTATCAATGGTATGTCTACAAAATGTGGAATGTAATTTCAGACGAAAATATTTCATTCTGCTTGTTGAGAAATATAGTCATTGCAGAGTGTTAACGACATTAAATAGAACTTTTCAATTATATATTTTGAGAAAATGTGAAAGTTAACAGAATATGTTGTTAGAGTTCTATAATATTAAATCTAAATTATCACGTCAGATTGGAAGTGAATACTTTTACAATGTACAGTATAACAAAATAATGCAGTCATGCCAAGAAAATATTCTGTTGTCATTGCTGACCAACAATGTAAAATGTGCGAGAAAGCTGGGCCTTCAAAGCATTAAAAGGAAAAAATAGCTAAACTCGATAACTATGTTTAAGAATTCAAAATTCCTACAATAAATTTCAATGCAGACAACTATTTGACTTTAACTGAGTGGAATTCAGTTGTACTTATAAGAAGTATTAATTTTTCAAGAGTTTCATTTCAAGCATTCAAAGTTTCAAACAAGAGGTAATTATATTTGTCATTCCATTTTCGCCAATTTGGTGAAAAATTAGTCTGATTACTTAAAATTCAAAGTCAAATGGGCAGCTAAAGATATTAATTGATTTAACTGAAATTTTTTACGATAAATAAACTTGGTAAGAGGCAACTTTTCCGCATACAGGCTTTACATATTTCTCAAGTTCATTTTTTTTCACCCGACCTTAATGAGCGCCCTTGGTCTGGTATCAAGAAAGTTGTCAAACATCTACTACTCAGTATAAGATTTCAAATTGACTGGTGTGTAATAACTCGCGGAATGCTGAATAAAATGTGAACACTTCCTATTTATGCATATTTTTGTGCAGTTGCTTATAAGGACTTTTAGATAAGGTAAGTGCGTTTTTTCTCTCACCACAATATTACAAATACCCGCGATTTAATATATTAAAGTTTCGGTCCTGATGAATTCGTTAAATCAGGATCTGACGAAAACCACGCTATGTTTGCCTATAAAGATAATTGAATGAGTGTCCCATTGTGTTGAGTTTTTACTGTACGAGAATATACCTATTTAATTTTTCAAAAATACAGTGACTAGAGCAATTCTGACTTTCTCCTAAATAAAGATACACCAGTTCATTGCATGGGTTGACTCTAATATTGTTTGAAAAAGCATTATTCATCATTATAATACAGTAATTTGTGTAGTAGCATGTATAAAGTAAGCCACTGAAGTAAGCTATTGAAAGATAATCGAGTTCCAAAAAAAAACTTTTTAATGATAAATATACAAGTTAAAAGATTTTCTAGATTTTGCGAAACAAATGAATATTTACAATATTTTGATGAATGTATCAGTACTATTCATCATCATCATCATCACTTTCTTCAATTGTGACTGTTTTCTTCTTCCCATCTGCTGCTGCTTTCTTGCGATCAAAATAATCCTTAAATGCAAAAAAAGAAAAAATAAGCAAAAACTAAATATAAGAAATCTAAAAATGAAATATTTAGTAATTAATAGTGAAGCATTGTGAACATTCATTCAAAAATAATTCATTACAGTCTCTAAAAATTAGACCACTAAAACCATAAATGCAAACATTTTTTTCACTTTCAGAAATCCATTTTGGACATAAAAGTTTTATGCAACAGTAATTTATAAATATTAACTTTGAATAAAAAATGTAAGACCATAATTAAATTTAATAAAAAATTAATATTTTGTATCTGAACCATTTGTTTGAATTATTTCATAAGATACTTATTTGCAATTTAAATCAGAGAATAGATTGTTTTTGTGAATGGCTTGATCTATGCAATGGATACTCGATATTTTAATTCTACACTAAAAGCGAATGCTATCAGATATGAACACAGACCAAATAAATGACTATGCTTTTTTTAACCAAGCACATGCACTATCCTGTAGCAATTTTGAAATGCCTCGCTTTTTCAAAAAAAAATGTTAAGTACTACTTTCACTCTTTCATGTCATTCACTTTAAAAAACTTCATCCTTTCCAACCATTAAGGATTTTTTTTTAATGCGAGGGCAAATCAAAGTCTTTGCGCCTATTTTTTTTAAGCCAAAATATGGCTGGGAATACAAAACGAATATATACATTCCCAGCAGTGACAGTTCCTTTAACCGTACCAGCCGAATCTGCTTTTTGCTCAGAAGAGCAAAGCTGCTATCAATCATTTAAGATGAGGGTGGTTCTTCAGACGTCCACAGCTTATGAGCAGCAAAGTGTTATTCGTTTCCTGCGGAGCAAAAGAGAGAAACGCCCCTTGTGTCTCTTCAAGGGAGTCTCTAAGAGAGACACTTTTCCCCGTGTTTGGGGAGCATTTCCCTGCCAATTGCTATTTGCGTTTGTCCCTTGCTCCATAGAAAACGAATTACATTTCCCTGCTCATAAGCTGTGGACGTCTGAAGAACGACCGTCATCTTAAATGACTGATAGCTGGCTTTAAAAAAAATAGGTGCAAAGACTTTTTGAAAAGATTGTTTTCAAACTGTTTTGTTTTTTTAATGCTGGAGTTGACCCAGCAGAAATATTGCTGGCATTAATTCAACTAGATTTACAATAAGGTTTCCCATTAATATTTACAGAGTATCTACTACATTTCGAGTTTTGAAATCCATAACTCCTGCCAATAACTTTCCGTGACTCTGAGATGCAATTTCTCGAGACAAAACATTAATTTTACACAAGAATATCTAAATTAGTGTTTCGTAATAAATTGCACCTATTTGATCTGTGCTTTGAACTTATATTTCACTTTAATTTGAATTTTTTGAAACATAACTAACTTAGCTACTATTATAATTAAAAAGCAATTTATGCTACGATGAGTAGTAATACAAATGAAATAATTCGAGTTTGCTACGAAAGACACATTTATAAAACTAAATTTTTTAAAACATTTTTTGCATTCCAATAAATTATACAAAATTTTTGTAAGAAGTTACATGTAAACAAATTTAATACTTTTTCTCCGAAAAATCTGATATGATACACAACAATTTTTCAATTGCTCCCATTATTAAACATATACATTCAAAGACACAATACATTAATTCAATTCAATACATTATTCAATGGAAGAAAGTCGAGGGTAGAGCAAAAAACTTTATAATGATTATTTGATTTTTATATGGAACGCAAAACTAGAAAGATAGCAGTATATTTTTTTACTTGAGCTGGTACATAGGGGCGTGCACAGAGCTTCAATAATAGGGGTACCACTTTAGGAACGAGCAAGGAGGTTTAGATAACCACCAGAAAAGGGGGGCAGGGCTATGGCGAGGTCAAAAAATCAGGTGAGTATTAAATTGGTGCGGCATCTGAATTTTTTCAAAAGTATTTCAAATATAATATTGAGAGAAGATTTAGCTTCGGTTTAAAATGGAGTCAGGGAGCCAAAACTAGTCTTTCGATAAAAATATGAACCTAATCGTAAGCATAATATTCATTCACAAAGGAGAGTTTCTCCCCCGCGAATTTTTAGAAATTGCAGTCTTAAAAATGCATTTCAAACTATTTTTGATAGTGTTAGAGAGAAAAGGTTCAGGGACCCTTCCCTGTCCATTTTTCGAACTTGAAACTTTTAAAAATGCAGTTTGTTATTTCCAATTAGGTTGAGAAGCGCAGAATTTAGGAACTCACCCTCAGAAATTGTAGCTCTAATAATGTGACTTTGAACAATCTTTGGTGATGTAATGAGGAGATTCAGAGCTCTCCGTCGGAAAGTTTTCCAAATTAAATCGAAGAACTTAAAACGAAGTTCAAGACGATTAAGCCAGGAGAAGCTTCCTTTCCAGTCGGTTCGTTTCAGCCACCTGCTCATTACTACAAAACATTCTGGTGCTCTTGACAAGAGCGCATGCCTCTGCTGGTAAACATAACATTGCACAAGGTGCAGCAGAAAAAATTTTCACATTTGCCACCACAGTTTCTTTGGTACTAATAGTGTGGCTATTATTATTTTTGTGACCTTGAGTAGAGTGTGATCTACCATTTTGTTTGCCGCAATGGCATTAAATTTTCATTACTGCATGCCTATTCCACAACCACATAACTACTTTAATGTCAAGTGCCAAAGTTCATTTCCATTTCTCGAGCTGCAAAACAGACAAAACTTCGTACTGGGCCAAAACCAGTCGGTCTTCTGCGGCCCTTGAACAACCTTTTCACAACCAATCTTTAGTATACTCGGAGGTAAAACGGTCCGTTATAACAGGTATGAAAACCTAGAGGGTTCACTAGCATGGTGTGACAGCACACAAAATAAGAGCGTCATGGAGCCTCCCCCCAAAAAATGTTTCCTGGGCACCTGATTGCAAGATGACATTCAAACAGGGTTCGTACGGGTCATGGAAATCCTGGAAAGTCATGCAAAAAAATATGCAAATTTCAGACCTGGAAAAGTCATGGAAAATTGAAATTTTCATTCAAAGTCATGGAAAGTTATTTAAAGTCATGAAAAAATGTCCTGGGCAAAGAGAAAGTAACAGTAACTAAAAGAACATTAGAAATATTGAGTGATTTAGCAGTATCGCATATTAAAACTGAAAAATTGAACGATCCCAAAAACAAATCTGAATTTTGAAATCTCATTACATCCACTTCTGTAAGCCGCTCGTCTTTTTTTGCAATGTGACGTTACTGCTTAGACATCACTCATTTTGCATTTACCATTATTTTTAACACTTTTTATATTTTATATTCTGTAGTAGCGAACTAGCACATTCTTGATTTTGCCACGCCCACTTAAAAAATGCAATTCACTTGAATTCAAGTTTGTTTACGTCACTCGTAAAATTTTATTATTAAATTTATCAGGGTTTATATAAATTTGTTAAAAGTTTTAGAAAATGAAGATCTTTAGTTTGGTGATAGAATACAGAAATAGGGGAATCCTACTACTCTAAAACAGTAGTTCCCAACATATGGCCCGCAAGACTAATCCATGCGACACACTGCTACATTCAATGTCAGGAATCAAACACTATGTTGCAGAATTTCTGAACCTATTAATTTATACGCCTTTGAAAATGTGCAAATAAGTAAACAAAGACATTTGAATCAGAAGATTTATTCGCTACTGAATATGTTTCTTTCTTTTTTTAAATATAAATATTTGGTTTAAAAACATGAATTTACTAAAGAATGTGGCTTTGCTTTAATGAAACAAAGTACTGTCAAGTTATTTGTATGCTTAAATGCACTGCTGCTGCTAAAAGGCAACGTTTGAGCAAATTTATTGAAACTTGGTAATGACTCATTCAACCTTTGTCCCATTCATTATCATTCTACCCGTTTATAAAAAAAATATTAGACATTTAAGCACCGTTATATTCACTGTATGTTTACTTTACTTAAAGTATGATGAAGACAAGTAAGAATAGTTTAGTTTTTTATGTGTACACTGATATTTTTTCAATCACAAGTAAGTGCTTCAATGAGGTAGTGGCATTCACGTAAAAGTACTAATAGTAATATTCTCTTCATGTAACAAGGTCATGAAATTTTTTATGAAGTCATGAAAAAGTCTAGGAAAAGTCATGGAATTTTTTCATCCAAATAGGGTATGAACCCTGTTCAAAGCCTGCGATCATGTTTCTCCAATGTTGTTTCTTTTTTCTTTCTCTTGGGATATTTGTAGTTTTACCAACATAAGGCTAGAATGTAAAAGTCCAAGCTGGTTACATATTTTGGAAAGGCAGGGGTGCCTCCCCCCAAGGGCAAAGGCCTGCCCCCTGAATATTGCAAAGATCCCCCCCCCCCAATGAAAAAAATAACCACCATGACCCCCTCATAGGTGAGAGCCCCTGGGAAAGTTAAAGGTAGGTAAACAACCTAAACATTTTTTTCTTCAATATTCATTGCATCTTTCTGAAACTTTATTTGATTATTGAACATGACATAAATAACACCTCTTGACTGCTTATTTGCCAGAAAAAAAATTTCGATGTTTTTTTTCTTTTAAATGCCATATTTTTAACAAATTACCATTTCCTTAACACTTCCAGTGCATTCATTTTTCTTATAATTTTAAAACTTTTTGGGTCTCTTTGTGAGATAGCAAAGAATGATGTGACCCTCCAATTTGAAAATAATTAACTAATAACAGGTTTTATGGGTAAATGTTTAAAAATTTCCCCCAAAACATGTGCTTTCTGCCCCCTAAGTTTAATTGATCATTATTTCAAAAACACATATTGCATGTACATTAACTTTTCGAGGTTTATATCACAGTAATTTGTTCCATTACCATGTTTGCAAAGTTTCAAATCTTTAAAGTTGATACTTTTTCCGCTTGAGCTGTTGGCGTAAATAAAAAATTGAAAACGTGGTTATGAGAAAATCAAGAAAGAAAAAGTAAATTTCTGTTATAAGCAGTGCATTTGAGTTTAGTAAATTTTTTCTAGTTTTCTCAATAACTTGTCAATTTAGAAAACAATTGCAGATTAAGAAAAAAGAGCACTAGGGCTCTCTAAACTTTTCAAAATTCAGAATTGAGAGTCTGCCTCGCAGTTTGCAGTTCTTTTGCTACTGCGCAGCTAGTTATAATTGCAAAAAGTCGGATAAAAAAATTCATCCTTTCAGCACCTTGGAATTGAATATCATATCAATTTTTTCAGTTTCAAGTGTCTAAAATACCTTTCGAAAATGTGTCGCCAGCTTTCCGACTATTACAAGAACTACAAGTTGCAATCTGCCGGGAAATTGTAACAATATCACTCGAAAACACTAAGGATTTTCTTAAGAAAGTCTTGAAAAATGCGTAGGATATGAAGTTGGACGTCTGAATGATTTTATTTTCAAAAAAAAGTTATTCAGGATATTTACACTAATTGCAAACATTATAGTTTAAAAATGTAAAGGAATTCTTCAATAACCCTGTGTTATTGTTTTGTTATTAACATTTAAAATGTGAATAACAAAATTGTGACACTGTTGCTTTCTGAATAAACATATCAAAGTAAGTTAAAAAATTTAGAATATACACAAGTGCACCATTTGCTATGTTAACTACGAAATTTCAAATGTTCATACTGTAATGTAAAATATATGCTAAGCAAAAATTGGAGTGCTGTTACTTATTTATAATATGCTACTACAAAAATTTGATATTAAATGGTTATAGGAGTCGGCTGGTGGCGTGATGGTTGGGCGCTGGCCTTCTATGCCTGGGGACCCAGGTTCTGTCCTGGGAGGCCAGTCGGTGGATTTTCGAGATGCAGGAAATCTTCAACGCCCATGTCATATGATTATGCGGCATGCAAAAGATCCCTTGGGTATTCGTTTGGCTTAGAATATCCCTCGGCTAAATTAAATTCCTAGTGCAATTTTGCATCAAATGACAGCTCAGGTGCCTCCATCTGGTGGAAACTCTGGTGGTGTGGTCAAAAACACTGCTGAGTCATGCATCAGTGCCTTAATGGTGACACACGAAAGACTGATGCATTGTTGGGGAGAGAACTAGGTCTGGTAATGGCCCAGACGCCTCGAGGTGGGTCTCTTATACAGCCCCATTGGAAAGAAAAAAAAATAGTTATAGGATAATTAAATGGATATTTTTTTTTTGCCAAATTTCATTAATAAAATTAAAACATTAGTTTAAAAATACAAACCAAGTCACTGTCGTCATCATCATCCTCTTTGGCTTGGTCGGCTCTTTTGTCTTTAGCTTCATCATCCGATGGTTCATCAGAAGAATATATGGATTGACGCTCTGAAAAAGGCTTTAATTTAGTCATATCTTGTTAAGGCTCCGACTATGGTTACATTCATTTGAATCAATCAATAACCAATAAAAATCATAAAAAATGATTTTCTTCCCCACTCAACATCAAAAGTATTAGTAGAAAATTTCCCCCAAACAATACATTGATACAGCTCTAAATGCTGATGTTTTGTTTTTCATTGCTGCAATTTATCTCAAGATTCAAGAAATATTAGAAGCAAATGGTAATCATGTTTTGAATTTTATGGAAAACGTCATATGTTCAAATATATTCTTTGTTTTACTTCTTAATTTTGCCTGAATGATATTTAATAATATCCATTTGGGTATTTTAATGCATAACATTTCGAAAATAATTTTATTTAGAAATAAAATATATAAAAGAAAACTTTAAAAGTAACTCAAAATAAAACAACAGCAAAGCTGACATATTTTATTGCATTGGAACTGCCCAAGTTTGGAATCTAGAACTTTTCAATCACACACAAGTATATACCACAGACCCCCCCCCCTCCCCAAAAGAAAGAAAGAAAAATGACCAGCCTGCTTTTCAGTTATAACAGAGTATCATTAAAAATCCTTCTCTATTCGGAAACCGCCGAAGAATGGATTTCAAAAAGCATTTACTTGAAGCTAGTCGACCTGGGAATTTAGCTATAGTTGGGGCATACCTAATCTGGCAGCATTGTAGAGGCTACGCATATCCTTATCACAGCATTTATGATACTGCCACGTTGAGTTGTTAGAAATGCCATATATTAAATAACATTGCCATTATATTAAAAGAATTTGTAATACAAATTTACCTTTGGCAGCAGCAGCATTTTTCTTATACTTATTCTTGATAGCTGACAAAGAAATTGCGCCATCATCATCATCTTCATATCTGTCACCTTCTAAGTATGAACTACTGAGTCCTCTGGAATGAGATTTTTCTTTAACTCTCCTCTGTTTACTTTCCCTTCGAATGGATGCTCTTAAGCGATCTTCCTCTTGCTGTAAAATGAAAGACACTTTTTAAAAATGCTGTACGATCTAATATTTTAAGCAAATCCATTTAAGGTTTAAGTTACAGGGTAATCTACGGTACCTTAATCATTTCCCATCTGTGAGCTTCAGGATCTTTACCAACATTAGGCAACACCCTAATTTTCTGTGTCTTTTGATTTCTGTCTGCCAGAGACAACGTCATCTTTCTATGAGTGAAACTGTCTGTTGAATGAGGCCTGATAAAGAAAAAAAGGGAAAAAACCATTTAAATGGAGTAAAAAACATATAATAGAAACTTTTGACAAAAATGCTTTAAAACAGCAGTTAAAATACTTAACTTAGAAATAAAGAATATTATGCTCTTTTTTTTATATAGACAAAACTTTTTACAACTATAAAAATATCAACTTACCTAAAAGTGAGTTTTGTACGGAAAACAGCTTGACCTTGCAAACCTGTTCCTTGACGTATGAAGATATGATTATGATCACCCGGCATTAATGTTTGTCGGTAAACATCGAATATTTCAGAGCCTAAATGTAATGACAAGCTGAAAACAAAAATAGAAAGATGAATGCAGAAAAGCATAGGATTAAAAAAATATATAACTTAAGAAAAATTCTTTAGCCTGATAAGTCTAATAATATTTTAATTTAATAATCACTAGAGCCCGGATTATTAAATTAAAAAGTCATAGAAGCATTAAAAATACATACACTATGCAATAAAAAAAAGTTTTACTTGCATAAAGAAAGTTGTCACACCTGAATTTAAAAAAAAATCCCTGTTCTTCCTTTTCACTTTAGGAAACTCCATAAATAAATAATTCTAGGCTTCAATAAATAAATCCAATTCGTACTTTAAATCTGCATTATAGGATCGTTTTTATGAATTTATATGCACTACAATAAACTTACATCAAAGACTCAAGATACATTTCAACTTTGTTCAATGTTTTGAGCACTTGAAAATGAACCTTATTTCAAGCAGCGTTCAAGGTTTTTTAAAAATGTATGCACTATGTTTATGGGAACATTTTACAGCTAATTTTCATGCTGTGCATTTTCATTCCTTCATCTCAATTGTCACTGTTAAAGGAGGATTTCCATAACCATTAAAAAGGCAGTTCAAAATCGCAACCGGCTACTCTCGTTGATGATTGTTGACAGCAGACTGAGGCAGTGAGTTGTGTCTGAAAGTTCTCTAAGTGTTGCCAGAGTAAACAATGAGGATCACATTCACTAGGGAGGAGGAAGAAGAAATGAGAAGCGTAGACCAAACTGTATGAAGACATTCTGTAACTTACCGCTTGAGAAAACCAATTATCCCAAGTTAGTGCCATTTGTACTGTTTTTTAATCTGCTACTATTGATATAGTGATTGCTGTTCCACTAAAAAATTTTTATTTGGCAAGATTTTTTCTGTAATTCAATAGGCATATTCTAACAGATTTTTTTTTTACATTACAATATACAAAACAGATACAAAATTATATAATAGTGAAAATATATACTAACTTCTTTACGTACCTAATGTAGTCAAAAAAAAAGTTCTCATCACTCAGGTCAAGTTCGCCTTTTGTGGAAAGTCCCAAATTTTTTCCTCCTAGTGCATTCTCACTTGAGAATTCTTAATTATATATATTTACATTTAATTTCCTTTCTTCCCCCTTTTTTTTCAAATAACACTTTTTCAACTATGGATTTTTAATTCCCAAAATCTTGCAACATCATTATTAAAGCTTAATGAAGAATTTATTATGTTATCTAATCAACAAGAGAAAATATTAATAAAAACTATACCAACCTGCCATCCGACCATTTAATAACTCTAGCATTACTTTCCTTTTTTTCGTGTCCATCATCATCAAACACTTTGCGCCACCGAATTGTATTTTCAACCTAGGATAAAAATATGTAACATGTTAAGTTTTCAATACTCAACCGTCGTTATGTTTATTGATCATTAAATTCAGAGTCATGCACTGCAGTAAAATATATCACCATAAAGTAGGTAATTCTTTGACTAAACCTCAAAATGGAAACAAATTTAAAAAAAAAAAAAAACTTTTACTTGCTTTTTCTATTTAATAAGTTCAATTAATTCATTTCATTTGTTGGAAATTGGGAGATCTATTACGCAGTTTGGAGGTTCAGCCATTGAAACCACTTGGTTTTCCGTCATATCGTCGCCTCAAAGCAACAGTAGGATATCTCAGTGTTATTCCTGGGATTTGATGTCTTACTGTTGCTGAGGTGACGATACTGTGAAATCTAGTATTTTAATATACAGGGTGTTTCACATTGAATGGCACAAAATGAAAGAACACTTGTGAACATTCACATCATAATCACTTAATTTTAATAAATCAAACTTACAGAGAATATAATATAATTATTCAAGTCTAGTGACACGACAAGTATTTATAAACTTTTTTAGTTTGTGCCACTCTCATGATATATTATACTTCGTTAATGATTCAAGCACTCCAGTTGCTTCAGGGCTTCAGAGTGTTAGTTCCATTTTCTGAGGACCAGGGACAGCTAATTAGAGTTCACTGTAGCCTTCCAAAAATGCCTCATTCAGCAAATTTTGCCAAGCACAATTTCCATTTAGAGACAAGATTGCAACATTGAGATTATTTTTTCTTCCTTTAAACTTTTTAAAATTATTTTTCAATGATGCCTAAGGATCCTTCCCATTAGACGTTATGTATGTACATTCATTGCAGTGAGAAGCAAAGGGAAGTAAGTGGACATTTTCAAGTTTTGAATAAAACGACTTTAAAGATAAGATGCTAGGTAGGCTTTCATGATTTTTTTTTCTAAATCATACTATACAGCAGCACCTACCAGGGCTACTAGTACTATCTCTTGCCCCAAGACAGAAGAGAGGTTCCCCTACCATTTGTACTGGTTATCTCCAAATTTTTAATTTTGCCACTTACATCCCTTAGCTTCTCCCTGCCTCATTTGTGCACGCTCCTAATTTATCATTCGGTAAAATTTGGAATTGACCATTGATCGAATTTTTGAACAAAAATTTTTGTTCGGGGATCCTCTGCTGAGTACTAATATGAGTAAGTCCTTGAACAATAGAGGCACTAACACTTAGCCTTCAAAAATATCTCATTCATTCCCCCAACATATTTAAAGCAAGATCATTTTTGGACCAACATTTTTTTTAGACAAGATTTTTAAAGCAAACATTTCAGTTTAAAAGCAGGAATTGGTCCCTGCTTTTAATAATAATAATAAAAAAATAACCTGAGGACTAACACACCACAGGTTTTGAAATACTTCTTCAAAAGCAATTTTTTAAAGCAAACATTTCAATTGAAAAGCAGGAATTGGTCCCATAATAAAAAATAACCTGAGGCCTAACACACCACGGGTTTTAAAATACTTCTTCAAAAGCATTTTTTTGCTGACAGCAGATTTAGAAAATTACCTTTAATTTCAATCTGGCTCTACCTTCTTCATCAAGAACCTCATCTTCATCAATTTCGTCTTCATACCACTGAGGATCATAAGGCCTACAAAGATGAGTTAACCACTTTATCTCTTCAGCTACACACATATGAAAGTATTCAAAGTATAAGCTGTTTTAAATGCATTTAGTGTGAATTTTACTGGAAAATTTTAATACTCAGGGGGAAATTCTTGCAAAAAACCGACAACATCTGTCTCAAAACGTAGTAATAATAAATCTATTGCTATGTAAAGAAAATAATTAATGTTATTGGTAAAATGTTTTTGAAATAAGCTAAATAAACAACAGAATAGTTTAATAATTAATAATTAATTATGTCACCTTTTTCAGTACATTATTTTTGAAAAATTCCATAATACTGGACTGCTTCCTCAAGGGGACACTTTCGGAACACTTTTCCGACTCCCTTTTCCCCTTCCTCGTCTACCATCTTTTACATCTAATATTTATCAATTTATTATCTTCTAAATGTGTATATTTCTTGGTTATTTAGTTTTGCTATCGGCTGCGCCATTTTTTTTTTTTTTTGTAACGGCAAAGACAGAAAATTTTATAGAATAGTGGAAATGTTTTGATGGAGTATGAATGTTGTTTTTCTTGCCCGTTGTTTGCGAAAAATTTTGTCAATATATTTCCTTAATTTATTTCTAATTTATTCAAAAGTTTTCTCAGCAAAAATATTAGCAAAAGCTTATTACTATTATTTGATTATCGGGGGGCCCTTAAAATTGCAGCTATGAGGAAATATTCGGTTACGGGAGAATTTATTCATGTAATCGTTTATTCGTTACATTTGTTTATCCGTTACCCGATTAAGCAGGTCTGACAGTATATACTTTTATTTTTTAATATGTTGCAACTGTGCTATTCGAAAATTTCAGTCATGGTAAATTTACTACACCGTTTGTTAGTCTGCAGGACTAGTGGCCAATTGTCATTGATTTAGGCCTTTTCATATCATTTATATTTTATAATAATTTCGGCATTTTAATTAAGGCAAATTTGTTTCAGATAACAAGATTAGTTTAATGATTAACAAACATTAAATTATAGCTAATTAATTTCCAGGACAACAAGATGGGTCAACTGCAGATATAAATTTGAAAGTTCATTGTATAATTACAATATTGATGTGAATTTTGAAAACTAGTATAAAGAAAAACTGGAACACTTGAGAAGTGCAGAGAATAAAAAAATATTTTAAAAGAAAAAATAAAATTAAAAAAAAAAAGATTAAAATTATACCTGGTTTCAACACTGAGAAAGTTAGGCAATTTTATGAAATGCACTTCTTTTCCAAGATTAGTGCATATTCTTGGTATTTCTAATTCTATTCTTGTTTCTGGAGGAGGCTCTTCTTGTTCCTTTTAATAAAAATGAAAAAAGTTAATAATAAATAAAAAGAAAAAAATTGTCTTAAACACTTCAAATGACAAATTGCATTCATAATTTGGATGCAATAATTAAAAATATAGTATGGAAAAAACAACACTTTCAACTTCATGACCTAAGTTAATGCATTTTTAGATGTACCAAATTGAATCTACATTTTAAGAAAAAGTCTTCAATAAAAAATGATTCACTTACAAGACTTCCCTTTTATGTTAACAAGAAAACGCATCATTTTCAAAGTTGCAAAATGGGAAGTTCATTGTCATTCACAAAAATTGTAGAATCTTAGAAGCCAGAAAAAGTTGTGGGCACTTCGCATGACAAATTGTTTTTCAAAACAAAACCCTGTGGCATGACAGCCTGTGAGGGCCAGGCCTACTGTGCCAAACTCAGTTTTCTTGACCAAGGGCTCTGGTTGCACAGTAGATGTTCCGGTTAGGTGGTCAGCCTAACGCGGAACCCCCAGTGTTTGCTTCCGAAGTATGCTTGGTACTCATTTTATCGATCCACTGAAGGGATGAATGGCAGAGTCAACCATGCCCGACCCGGGAATAGAACCCCGGCCTGTGGCGTGGGAGAGCGAAGCGCTACCACTCGGCCACAGGGCTTCAAATTATTTTTCAGTTTTGGATTTTTAAGAAAATTTTGGTGTGACATGGCTGCTCCATACATCATTTTGCGATAAACAACTCAAATTTCAATTTTTAAATGAAAGCAGATTCATGAAACCTATAAATTAATAATAACAAAATTAAAAGCTAAACCAGAAAAAAAATCCTTAATTTCAAGTGTTTGAAACATACTTCTCTTCTAAAACCTTGCAATAGTAGAAAATGAAAATATATATTTAAAATTTTATAAAAAAATACCTAAAACTTCAAATATTTTTTCATTTCCAGTATCTTACAGAGCTATTATTTCTGCCTGTCTCAGTAAAAGAAACACACAGAAAACACAACATACCGGTTTTTCGGATGGAGAGGCATCTCCCATATCCCCATTAGTCATTCTCTCTGCTTTAGCTTCCTCATCTGAGCTAATATCCAGATCTTCTCCAAACAAGTCAGTTGCAGTAGCTAAACATTTTCACAGATTATTAGCACTCAAACTATGCTTTATATACAAATTCAAATATTGCATTTAAACATACAAAATGATATATTGATGACAACAAGCCTACGAAACTGCAATTGATACCTGACACCTGAACCAGAAGATAAAAATTCTGTGCAAGTAAAAAATGTAACTGGAATCTGTAAAAACTTGATGCATTTTCATTGATTAAGCAAATAATAAATCAACAAACAGTAAGCAACAAGTTATGCTTTCCTTTATAAAATGATTAAAAGCATTTTAACTATCATTCATATCATATTATTACAAAGCAAACACAATAGCTCCATAGTCATGTACAGCAATCCCTCACTATGTCTTGTTATATGGCTCATTTGAATATATAAAGCTTTTCCTCCGTCTCTCAAAAAATTTAAGGTAAGTAAACTACGATTTAAACTTAAGACCACTGAAGTAACAAAAACATTGTACTTTGGGAGAAAAGTTATTTTCTGTTTTTAACCAATGAATAGAAGTAGAGATGATTTTTACTTATTCATCTGAACTCCCCACAGTTTAAGTTACAACTGTTTGGATTCTTATTTCACAATAAAAAATGAAAAAAAAATTTTTTTTCCAATATAAAAAAGGCAAATGGTAGGCTAATTTCCGTTGGCTGCATTTAAAAAGTAATACTAATGTAGAAATAAAATCATGGCCCACATATGGGAGTGATTAGGGCACTAAAGCAATAGGACCCAGGTTAAGATGGGGTTCAAGATGAAACAAACATATAAATATATAACTTATTTTTATATACATATTCACAAAAATTAAAGGGGCCATAGCACTGTCTGATACAGGGGCCTCTTGATAAAGGTGTGGTACATGGATAAAATAGACATGGTATAGGTACACATACCAGTTACTTGTACGTTTGTTAAATTGTAACTTACTTAAGGACCAGAGTTACATCATGGTTTTGGATATATCTAACGTTTTTTTTTAATTCTCAACAAAAGCTACATAACAAGAGGGCTAATGTACTGAATATTCAGACCGAAAACCATGAAGCTGTGTCAGTGGTTGGAAGTAGCGCGCTACAAGTAGCGACGCTACTGTAGTAGCTACATTTTTTAGTAGTTTGTAGTGTAGCGCACTACTTTCTTAAAAAAGTAGAGTAGCGAGTAGTTCGATACAAAAAAAAAGTAGTTTGTAGCGATTTCTAGAAACTACTTTTAAATAAATTTTCAAAAAAAAAGAAAAAGGAAGAAAAAGAAGAGGTTTCAAGCGAATCTGACAGGTGCAAGTTTTACGCAAGTATAACTTGCACCAATCAAATTTGTAAGACTGAAAATTTTGAGCTGACCTCAGACACATTATTTTGGTACCATTCGTTCTATCTATTGACGCTGTTAGTTTGTTTGGCATCGAAATTTTCGAATTTCCCAAATATTCGCCTTGAATAGAGCATGGCTTAGAAAGAAAAGAAAAAGCGATAACCGCCAATTTGGTACCAGGTTTGCGTTTTCTGACAGAGGGGTGGGGGGGGGGGGGGTCAAAAAGGTATCCATACAATTTTTCATGAACATACCTGTAATTTTTGACATTGAAAAACATGTCTCAAACTGTTTTAACCCATTTCTTAACTTCATATTACCGAATTTAAATATAGAGAACTAAAATCTTACTGTATTAAAAAAATAATAACCTGCGTTATTGCATAAAAGCACTATTAGGATGCACAAACTCAATGGAGGAGAATAGCATGAAGTGAAACAGTACGGTACGTATAGTATGTAGCTATAATAAAATGCAACATTACAATAGTACTGTACAGTGGATACAGTAATTATATTCTACACACTGTTTAGTTGTTCAAGCATATCAAAAATCTTTACATTTCTTTAGTTGTCAGAAACTTTCTATTTTTCCTTCAATTTTTGAACTTTAGATAAACTTATAGGAAATTATGTATCATCAACTTCAAATTCAGAATGAAAAAAAAGCGGAGCGACTTGTACACTGACAAAGCGATGTTTTGACTCGTACGGTGTGAGGAACTTCCGCTTTCAGTGATTGCTAAAGGGAAAGTTTATTCACGAAACTAATATTAAGTGTGTTGCGGTTGAGGAAATTCGCGTTAGTTCCGAAATTCGTTACTCGAGAAAAACTCCGCATAAATCGAATCACGTTGCCACGCTAGTTCATTGTACTTTAAAATTGTACATTGAAGAGAAGTAAACTTTCATTTCATATTTTGGATATTTATTAATATTCGATTATAAATACTAGTACCGTTTTCGATATTTTTTTTTCTCTTTTTTTTTTTTTTTACTGATTGTGTTGATACATTAACCTAATAAAAGTCAATTATTAAATATTTTAGTTTTTGAGGCTTCGGTAAAATTTAAAAATGCTTTTATTTCATTTTATCAGTGGCATAAGGAGGGAGATAGTGTCAAAGTCCGGACCACTAACTTGATGCTCAAATCCAATTAATTAGTTCCTACAAAAAAATATAACTTCCCTACAAAATTAACTCCTATATTGATAATTAAATTTTGTTTAAAAATATTTTTCATCATTTAAAATCAATTTTATGAATATGTCTGTCTGTGTAAAATTTAAATTAAATTATAACTGCATCTTTTTGCATTTTCAAGTAGCGAAGTTGCACTTCTTGAATTAAATATTCACTGTTAGGAATGGATTAAAAATTTGAAGATTGAAATCTTTCAACTTTTAATCCTTTCCTAAAGCGAACACAGCAAAGCCTGTGAAGTTGACCACCTTTGTAAGTTTACCACCTGTCCAAGTTGACCGCTTTTTTCAGGAACGGAATTAGCCCTTATCACATAAATCAACCTCTCTAAGTTGACCACCTGTTTAAGTTGACCACTAAAGCAGTGCACCGCGAGTGGCCAACTTTCACAAGTTTCGCTGTATTCGTAAAAATCGTAAAAAAAAATGCTTCGAATGACAAATTGGCTAATTGAAGGAAGGAAAGAATAAATAATTCTTGGTAAAATTCCATGTTCAAATGAGCCAATTAATTTATTAGTCTAAACCACGTTTTGAATTCTTTTTGTTCAATCCTCAAACGGTGTGTATGTGTATGTATGTATTTATTTTTTTTTAAAGTAGTGAAGTAGCGACTACATTTCAAAAGTAGTTTGTAGTTGCTACATTTTGAAAAAAGTAGTTGTAGTTGTAGTTAACTACATTTTTCATAAAGTAGTTGTAGTTGTAGTTCGCTACAAAAAAAATGTAGTTTTTCCAACCACTGAGCTGTGTACATATCACATAATTCAGCTGTTAAAAGAAACATGTTGCTGTTGCCAAAAGCATCATAAGTAGGTTGTAAAATTATAATTTTGAGTCCGATTGCACCATTCATTACTTTTGCATTTCAATCTTAGTCATAGTGTTTAATAAAGCGAGAAAACTAAAGCGAAAAATTTCTCTAATGTAAAATTAGGTTGGTTTGAAAGAGAACTTGAAATTTGTTGATACATTTACAAAATATGTCCCATATTTTGCTTCAATTAATTAAATAAATTGAATTATTTTATAATGAAACAGAAGATATACAACAAAAACTTATGTAATAAAATTCAGTTATATTATTAAAAGGAATACAACTAGTAGTTTTCTGAATGTTGTTTATACTTAAATACAAATTTAAGATATCTCTATTTTTTCTAGTTGACAATTGAGGCAGCAAAGGGATGAAAGTGGACATGTTCAAGTTTTGAGCAAAACTTGTTTAAAGATAAGGTCTTAAATCGACTTTTATTGAAATTTTTTTCTAAATCAGGCTATACAACAGAACCTACCAGGGCTACTAGTACTATCTCTTACCCCAAGACAGAGGAGAGATTCACCTACCTCTCTGGTTATCTCCAAATTTTTAATTTTGCCACTTACATCCCTTTGCTTCTCACTGTCTCAATTAAGAATGATAAAAATAAATAAACAACTCTAATATGGTTATTTGATTACAGCAGTCAATAGTCCAGAGTAAAATAAGAGTAATTACGTTTAAATGTCCTAATAATTATCCATTCATAATAAAAGAAGTGAGAAAATATGTCTGAACTTTAAAATACAGATGAGGGACAGCTATTGTTTTCATTTACTAGGTACAAAAGTTTGTAACTTTAAGGCAAAAATGTGCAAGTGATATTTTTCTGTATTAGACGTATCTTGTGTAACCAGGGCTGCGAAGTCTGAAGGAAAATGGCCGACTCCGACTCCGGATTTTTGAAAAAAAATTCAATTGTATTTTTTCAACTCCCTCTCTCCCTTCAGGGGAAGGGGGAAAAACTCTAAACAGAGACTGAAATATTAATTCCTTTTCATGAAAATTTCGCATTTTGTTTTTTATTGTAAACCCAAGACGCATACAACGTTAGAAATTCAATTTAAAAATCAAATTTTTCAATAGTTACGAGTAAAAAAGTGAGATGACTTAAAAATCCCTTTTAAAAAATTTGAAAAGGATTATCTGTCATTTGCCCCCTTTTAATGTTTAACAAATAGATATTGACCAAATCGTGTGCTTTCAATTTTTGAAAGCTGTAACTTAAGAGAATAAAAGCTTTTTTTCTAAATCCAAGTTCTTGAGAGACACCCAAAGTTAATTTCAGAGTTTATAAAAAATATAAATATTTTAATTCTGAAATTTTTCACGAATATATTTTAAGTTATATTTCATCAATAAAATTTTAACGAAAATAGGGCACATATACGTCAGGAGCTAATTTTACACAAAATGCAGCGGCATACAAATTTATACGAATAGCTTTTACTATATTTATATTTCTTCTTCGCTAAATTTTTAATTTAAATTTTATTGGCTGCTTTAGAATTAATCTTAATATGAAGATTTTAAGATTGACTGCAATTATTGAGTGTTGTAATCAAGCAATCATTTACATTTATTTTGTTCCATACTTTTTAGTGAGAACCAAGCTTATAGAATTAGTCTTAATAAAGAAAGAAACATTAGATAATTTCATTGAATCTTTTGGATTCGTGCTTTCGCTCCAGAACTTCTTTGAATTTGCCGATCACCCTTAAACGTTTCAACCTTAGCTACGGGACTTGAGAGACTAATTTGTTACGTTTCTTTTACTATTTTATAACTGAGATCAAACAAAACACTGTATTTCTATTTTTATTTGCAAGTGATTACTTGAAAATGTTAGGCAACAAAACCGTTTGCTGACAGTTGCTACTAGTTAAGTTAAAAAGCAAGCAAATTAGGGGACGGCTACAGAAAGTTCGGTAAGCATTCAAGCTAGCTGATGGCCATAATGGCAGTTATTTTCTCATTAGTATCTTTTTATGCATCTAATCGAACCAATTGGTGGTTAGTTTTTAAAAACTGCAAGGGGAGTCAGTGAAAAGGAAAGAAAAAAAGAAGCCCGGAGTTGGCATGTTGTCTAACGACTCCGACTCCTTTACCCCAAAATCAGTCCGACTCCGACTCCACAGCCCTGTGTGTAACATACCTTAAAGAAATGTAACATTTGCAGTCAGTTTTAAGTGAAGAATACAATCACTGTGGGACAGTATATGCATGAATATTTTGAAAATGAATCGTGTGTTTCTTCGTTATGTTACTTCTCGGGAAGCCATGATTTGTAGCTACAGTATGATGAAATTCACTTCCCATGGTCTTATGTTCCGATAAAATTAATACCACTAAAAATGATAAGATTAACTAATTCTCTATTTTAATGGCTGTATTTTTTTCTGCTGTAATAGAATTTGTTACAATCATCATTTACCTAGCTTAGTACAAATCATACATGCAAAAGGTTTCTTATCAACCAATAATTTTACTCTCACTCCACCTATTAATAAACCTACATTGCCAATGTATGTCTCATGTAGGTTTTAATTGGTAAATGATTATGGAAATATATTTTTTTTCAACAGTTATAACAACTTGAAGTTCAAACTGAAAATTCATTTCCTTCATATCCATATGAATCCATGTTCTCAGTTCCTTGAATTGTACATATTCATTGCTTAAACGCTTAATAACTTTTAAAGTTACCTTTGGGAGAACCTTCTTCATCGTCATCTCTAACACGATCTTGATCCATTTCTTCTAAATAAAATTAAAAAAGAAAAAAAAATGAAAACTTGATATAAAACATAATAAAAAAACTAATAACATTGAAAAAAAATCAGAAGCTGAAGAGAATTTTTGTGAAAGATTTCACATTTTTATCATTGCGAAGTTTTATTTTGTTGACCTAGTTATGATTTTTAAAAGTAGGCTAATTATTTAACAATTAAACAATTATTTAACAATTTAAAATCTACCAGGAGTATGATAAATATAGTAAAAACTACTTTGATTCTAGTAGGGTTCAGACTAGGATGCGGGATTGTGGAATTCCTGCAACTTTTTTTATATAAAATCCCACTCAATAAAAATCACTTTGCTGGCTATTCCCGCTGATCATCATTAGCGGACATACGTTTAAAAGATATTTCACACCTCGGATTTTTCATATTTTTTTAAAAGAAGGTAGCCAATATAATTGGAATGACTAGCGCTAATTTTCAACTGCTATCTTATTACCAACGAATAATATAATCTGGGAGTTTAGTCGCAAAGTATGCAGAATAGACAATTGAGAAGAGCTTTAGCCTTTGGGTTTACTAAACCGCTAAAACACCTTTTGGAACTTATTCTTCTAGTCCTAATTGCACCAAACAAAACATTTTTTAACCCATTTTGGGTCGAAGCTACACAAAAATGCTTTTGTCTGCGAAATCACCATTTTCAAACTTTTTTTTTCTTTTGGAGGTATTGAGACTTTTTAAAATAATAATTGACAGTACTTTATTGTACACTATTTAGTAAATGATTGATTTTAGAAAAGAATCTTGCCTATGTAGGGGAAATTTGAGATTTCAATGTTAGTTTTTCTTTAAAAAAAATAGTTGATATCTCTAAAATGCAGTAAAACTCCTCTTATGTGGACAGTTTTTAATTACCCGGCAGGAAGGCATATACAGACACCCTCAAATATGGACACTATTTTGGAAGCCATTTATAGGGATCTTTCTTTTCTTGAGGGCAACTGAATTCATGAATGGAAAAATTAATTTTGGGAATAAAATAATTAAACATTGGAAATTATTAATTAAACATTGTTACATTTATAAAGCTCATGAAATCCACTTGTTTTAGAGTTTGGCAGGATAAAACCCTATCTTAACGGACAGAAAGCTGTTACGGTGGGAAATTTTCTAATGGCATTTAACAATTTTTTTCAGAGCACAATGGATGGCACAAAAATGGAAACCTGTTGTCATCCTGGAAGCAGCCAGACTCTAATGTTTTAGAGGTCTGCATCTAAAGCATTTACCAGTTGAATGATAATCAAGTTAAAGAGCCTGGATAAATGACAAATAGTGAACCAGTATTATGTCCCATTGTATGGGATTTTGGATAAAATGTTTGCTGGAGAAAAGGGGCATGTTGTTTTCTTTACGGATAAATGCGACTCAATTTCAAACAAATACATAAACAATATATATCTTCTTGTTAGCTGAAATTGATGATGGATGCCAAAATTAAGTCCTCAAATTTCATCTGATTGCTAGATTTAATGCATTTGAGCAATAAGATGAAAAAGGCTAAAACTAGTGGAGAACTGCTTAAAACTGTTAATGTTTTGAATGTGATCAGTTGTGTAAAGTAAGTTTGAATGAATGGGGGTTACAATAGATACAATAGCAAGTTGCTTTCATCATGTTTGATTTTAAAAAAGATACGTCAGAGTGGAAAATTTTGTTTCAATGATGAATCCGAAAGTTTGCAGGTGTTAGTGCGTCCAGTAAGGTTCAGAAACGCAACTTGGTGTAAGGCAACCGGATAAAGTAATGTTGGTTATTTAAACTAGTGAATTAAAAAGTTATAGATACATTAAAGTGCATATCATAAAAATATTTAAGTTGAGAGTTGAAAATGAATACTGCAAAATAAATCAATAAAACTGTAAAACTCCTCTCTTGTGGACACCCCTCTGTTAGGGACAAAAATGTTAGTCTCATTAGTGTCTGCTTTGGAGAGGTTTTACTGTAATAAGATGCACATTTATTCTAGCTAACAAATGGAACATTCTTTTTCAAAGTTGTGCTTGTAAAATAAGATTTTATAAGTTAAGCTTCATGATATGAACACTTTGTTCAAATACATATTTATCTAAAATGTTGAAAAAAAAAATCTAACTATTCCCATTTCAATTTTAAAAACCCCACTTGACATTTTGGGAGATCCCATTTTAGTTTTTTGCCTAGTGTGTGAACCCTGAATTCTAGTATCATTTCTTACCTGCGTCTGATGCATTTTTTGCTTCCATGTCAGAACCTGTAATAAGTTTAAAATATTTTAAGTAATAAACATTAACATGAGTACAGATCATCAAGTACTAGAGTAGCAACAAATTAAAACTAAAACCAACCTTGATCAGAATCATCAACAACAACTCGCTTCTTTTTCTTTATTTTAACATCGTCATCTAGAAGGGAGAATTCAATAATCAGAGACTACCTGAGCATATTTACATGTGTTTTATTGCTTATTATTTTTTTTAATTAATTTTCATTTTAATCTTTGTCTCAACAACGTCAGGGGACAGAGAAAGAAAAAAAACTGTGGAGGGTGATCGAGAAATAGTAACTAATAACACCAAAAACACTTATATACTCAGTAAGTTACCTTCATCAGAATCATTTTGCTCATCACTGCTATGTTTTCTTTTTCTTTGAGACTTTAGTTGGGATTCTGTAAAAAAAAGGAGAAGACAAAACAATCTATTAAATAAATGTTGTTATTAGTATATAATTTTTCTTTTAATGCTTATCAATTTTGAATAAACTTTGCTTGAATACATTTTTTTAACTATTTGATTTCTTGAACCAATGTGTTTCAGCAAAACAAACACAGGAGAGTTTTCAACACATTATAAAAACCTCAACAAATTTGGCCTAATAAACATAGCTCAAACATTGTCCACCAAATATGATCTAAACTGACTTAAAATGTGAAACAGATATTAAAAAAAAAAAGAAAGAAAGAAAGAAAGGAAGAATAAAGTAAAAAAAACATAATGGTCAAAAATCGTTTTTAAGTAAAAACGAAAGAGTCTAAGTGGTCTATGACAGTATTTTAGAATTATTAAAAATTGCCATTCAACCCTCATTTGATTAATCTAATAGCAATTTATGTGTTTTTCTCAATTTATATCTGTTTTTATTGTATATTACCATGTCATTTATGAAATTGATTTCAATTTTTTTTCCCATGATTTTTAAAAAGATTAGAGTAGTAATGCATGAAACATTTTTATCTAAAACTATCAACTTACAATTTTTATACAAGTTAAATATATACAGGCAAATTAATTAACAACTATAAAGATTTAAGGCTGTTAAAAAGTACTTTCAAAAGATCTTACATATGTTTATAAAATTGTTTTATTTAATTCAAAAAGAAAAATAATTACTTTTTACACATTCAAAATACAATTATATTACCATCAAAGTAAATCCTTTTTTATTTTAAACAGTGGATTCAAAAAGCGGTGGATTTTCATTTTGTCTGTTTTCACTTTTATCCAATTTATTCAGCATACCAGATTTTATATAAAACTATGGACAAAATAGCAGCCCTGACTTAGCTATAACCAACGTTCATACCTAAGTCTACTATACTACTATATTGTACTGTTGTACTACTATATTGTACAACAACTTTTTAAAAATTCTTTCATAATTTGGTAATTTAAAAGTACAATATGTTATTTTACAGTTTTAAGTTTCCTTTTTACTCATTAAATCTTTTCTAGTACACACCACACTACAAAACTGCAATAGGTTTGTTGATAAAAAAATTACTCAGCCTTGTTCCAGAATGAGAATTAATAAGAAAAATGTCAGCCAATTTTTCAACTTCTTTGAAAAGTTATATATAGTTAGTAAATGCTCATTTATTCCCTCAACATCAAGGACGGATCCAGAAATTTTTCAAGGGAGGGGCGATTGATTTTTATTACTTACTTTTTACTATGTATGTATACTGGTTTTAAAATATTGATCACAAAGATTTTGGACTAGAAATTTGGACGAAACAGCTCTGGGATAATGTCCCAAATGCATAACTCCCTTTCCTCAACATCGATGAAACTCGTCTAAATTTGCGTTTTGTAAACTTCATTTTCGAAAAATTACGGGGGAAAGTCCCTCAAGGGAGGGGCGATCGCCCTCAACGCCCCTCCCTTGTATCTGCCCCTGCTCAACATGAATGGTCAGATTCCCTTGGCCCACTATTCTGACTATAAAACTGATACCAACTATAAGTACTTCACAAATTAATCATCAAGTCCTTTTAAATATTGCATTTTTAAACTGATTACATAGCACAATCAAAATATTTTCGTCCCCGTTGCACTCATAATATTGAGTTGTCACAGCTTAGAACCTACGGCAGTTAATTATAGTTCAATTCACAATGAAAAAGGACCTATGTTAATGAATAATATTCAAACTTTTTTCCTCTCCTAATATTTATATACAGGGTGTTTCAGTTAACTGTTTTAGAACTCCTAACAGGGGTGATTGTGAGTTCATCAAAAAATACCTGAAATTTTCAAAGCGAGAACGGGGGGGGGGGGGGGGGGTGTAATCTTTGGCCCCTATTACTTAAGTGCACCTCTGCCATAGTTTTAAATAATTCTGAGTGAAAATTTTGTGTGTACATTTAATTAAACTTTTAATGGATTACAAAGTTACTTTTGATCTGGTGTTATACAATTTATCTTCACAATTGTCCATTTTAAGAGATAGGTGTCCATCTTACGGCTCTTGCAGGTATATTTGATGAGTATTATATAATTTAAAAAAATTGCGGAGGTAGGGAGAGAAAAGCATAACAAAAAAAAACATGATTCCGGTATTTTCGGACATGAAAATACCGGAAATACTTCCGAAAATACCGGAAATTCGGTAAAATACCGGTACACAATCACCCCTATCCTAAGAATGGTAGGGTGCATGACGACTTGAAATCATACAGCAATGCGGGGTTAGAAATGCTTTCCCAGGGTGGTGATGTACACAGAAGCAACATAAAGACAGAAAATGTGTAAAATCTTTTAAATTTTACATGTAAAACAGCAAAAGGTATGTGGGTCAAAGTAACTATTCGATATTGCGACGGCGACAAACAGCGCTAAAAATACAGTAAACTCTCGATTATCCGCGAAATAGGGTGGCACGGTAACCGCGGATAATCCGAATAATAGGTGAAAAACGATACTACTGTACACAATAGCTAAAAAAATATGAATAACGCTCACACATACATTTAAATTATAGCTAAAAACATTGCTGCATTCCCTCTACTAACATTGATTGTAAGAAATACACATATGTAAAAGCTAAAAACGAACAATAACACAATCATGAATTTAAAAAAAAACATTTAATTAAAGTTAA
Organism: Uloborus diversus; assembly: GCF_026930045.1. Classification (NCBI taxonomy): domain Eukaryota; kingdom Metazoa; phylum Arthropoda; class Arachnida; order Araneae; family Uloboridae; genus Uloborus; species Uloborus diversus. The sequence continues at coordinate 165,074,071 of NC_072735.1, read as the reverse complement.
AAAGAATAGTGAAAAGACCTGCGGATAACCCGAACCGCGGATAAACGAACCTCCAATAATCGGGAGTTTACTGTAAACTCTTACAAAAACAAACTCTCGTCGCCAGAGACATTGAGAACAATGACTTTCAAAACTGAGTGTTGACAGGAAGTGTTTCAATGTGAACATGGCGTTTGTTTTATAAATAACAAGATGTAAATAGTTTAGTGTAGAATAATTAAATATTGTGCTGTCTTCCAAGAAGGAGTATTTATGATTTTTTGAGTATTTCCTTATGTGTAATCAACATCATCTACGGAATTATTCTACTGCAGAGAATCACTAGCAAACAAGCCTAACAGGTAAGCGACTTTGTTGTTCTTACCTAGTGAAAAATTAGGATTGTTTTAATCAGTGTAGTCTAATTTAGAAGGTTATGTTTGCAAAATTCAAAGTGTTTTCCACCGGCTGCAATGCACACCTCACATCTTTGGCACATGCAACTCAGGACAGTCTGGAATACTCCAGGCATATCTCAAATTTCTCAGGCAGAGAAATCATTTTCAACCCTCTATTGCTAAATGATTTCAAGTCGCCACGGTGCACCTTAGCCCTCATAGGAGTTCTGAAACAGTTAACTGAAACACCCTGTGTGTGTGTATGTATATATATATATATCACATAAACAAAACAAAAAAATAATTATATACAGACAATAAATACCATACCATCACCAGATTCATTTTCGCTACTATCTCTCTTGACTGCTTCCTCATCAGAGCCTAGATTAGGTTAAAAACAAGCATTTTATTTATTTTTAAAAGTAATTTTATGAATTAAATATCAATAACTGCAGCTTAAAGTTCAATGCATACTAAATCATTTGTTTACAAAATTCATGCACAATTACACATCACATGATAAAACTGCAGGCAAATAAAATAAGCTGCTGATACCGATCAAATTGGAGGAACCGAAATAAAATCAACACAATAATGATTAAAAACTTGCGAAGCTTAGCACTAAATAATTCAGAAATTAAAAGTTTTATTGTAATTAAAATTAAAAAAAAAAAAAAACTGACATACTTCCTCCGAGATAATAGTTAAAAGTGAAATATATGTTTAAAATTTTCAGCACTGAAAAACTATTGACAAAAAGAATGAAAATTATTCTGAGAGTAATTGAGAACCTACCCAAATCATTGGAATGTGCAATTTTTCTTTTCTTTCGGGATCTCATTTCTACATCCGAATCTTTAAAAGAAAAAGTAGTTATAAAAGTCAAATAGATAAATTATAGACAGCATTTTTGCTATAATATAGCATTTTTTGCTATACAAAAGTGCACTGATATTACTGTTAACTTCTTAATTTACTTTTTTTTTATTTATATTATCATCGTTAACATTAATCTTTTTAAAATCTTTAGCCCCCCATTATATCTGTCGACTGCCAAGTGTTCAAAACCTTGTCTTCGGCCAAAGAAAGTTTCATTCCCTTTCAGAAAAACACACATACACAATGGATCTCTGCGGAAGATCCCCTACTCCAGTTTTGGCTGTAAAACTGAAAAAATTTTTGTGTCTCTAATAGAAAGGTTTGGCTCCCCTCAGGTGACAAGTGGGTTAAAAGGTTGAAGGGAATGGGAGTAAGGTCCGAGGGGCTTACAAGTTTTATCACTTCTGTGCTATAAAAAGGTAAATATGAGAGTACTGCAGATCACCTCATTCGATACTCATAAAGAATTGAAAAGAAATTAATAGGTTTTTAAATTTTAAAACATTTTAGGATTAAATTTTAAACAATATACATATATTAAAACAGAGGCAAATACAGTTTGTGGAGGAAAAGTCAAATTTTTCAAGAAAGGAAAGACAAAACTTGAAAAAATAAAGGAAAATCTTCAAAAGAAATTAACAAAGGTTGATCAAATATAAACCGGAATTTGATCTAATGTTGCTATAAGTAATAAATCGGATGTGATGCTTTGCCAATATGTAGGTGGGGATGTCTGAAGGGTTTTTGTGCAAACTTTGGAGATATGGGGCTGCTTCAGTATGCCAGGAATGAGCAAGAAGTGCACACATCTGTTGCAAATGCATTATTATTAAATTTCTTGCAAAAGAGGGCACCAAACCCATTTTGAGACAGCTTCAGGCAGTTAGTGGGGAAAAAAAAACATTTTGCACACTCAAGTGTATCACTAGGATAAAAAATATATGGCAGAAAAAGAAGCTATAAAAAATGAACCTGATAAAAGAAGACCGCTGACAAGAATAACTGTGGTCAACATTGTTGCCATTTGTGACATTATTAAAGGACAACTAATGCAAGCTATTACTGTCACCTTTTGCATGAAGCAGAAGCTGTATATCGCACCATACTAGGCCACCAAGCGATATGGTACATCATTTTTCTCATCTCGTGGAAAGTAAGAAAATAATGCTAATCAACATGACAGAACTTTTACAAATGTTTCTGAAAGGAAAATCTTACTATGGTTGCCATCTCCCTATTTCCTTTGCATGAGTAACTTTCCATCAATTGCAATAAAATACATTATCCCTGCATCCATTCATTCCGCAATAAGCAAATGCTTTTCTGAAATCGAATTTGTGCAACGCTAGAGAAGACAAGCTTAACACCCATTGTTGTACTCTTGTTTTGTTTACAGTTGCGATTTCATTCAAAAATTTTGACAAAAATGTCAACTTAAAAAAATAATTTTCATTGTCGAAAAAAAAATTGTCTGTGCATATCTTTATGTAGAAACATGATGGACTCTCTGCCAAAACCTGAATACATAAATTAAAACTTTAGAGTGAATTTAAAAAAATATACATTAACAATAATTCTTTCACAGTAAAAACCATGGCTGCAGAGTCGGAGAAGTCAATCTCTTTTTGGGCAAACGAGTCCGAGTCAGGAGTCAAAAGTTTTTAATTCAAGGAGTCAGAGTCGGACTTATTTTGAAATAAAGGATTTGGAGTCAAAAACTTCTCCCAGAGCTGGAGTCAGGCATTTTCCCTCCATGTCTAAATTTTTGCCAAAGCTACAAAGTCAGAGTCGGGGAGCGGGGGAGTCGAAGTATGACTAATTTCTGGGCACAGGAGTTGGAGTCGACTGCTCCAAAAATCTCGGAGTCAGAGTCTGAAGTTATCAGCTACTTTGAACAAAATTTATTTGAAGTAAATCCACCTTTAAGTTCGGGATCTATATTGACTTATATTTTCACCGTAGGCGCTAATGTTAAGGGAATTGAACTGTTCAAAATTGAACGGAAAATTGTTCAAATCAAATAGATATTTTCTATACATGTTCTTCATCAAATGTATTTTCCTTGGAAGTTTGTTTGAAGCAAAGTCGGCTGTCTATATATATGTGTTAAGGATTGATATTTGTCTTGAATTTCCTCGTAGGCACTAATGTTAAGTTGTTTGAATTATTCAAAATCAAACAAAAAAATTTTCAAATCAAAAAATGAAATATGACGATGAGGTGTCCTCGCCGAGATTTTTCGAACAAAAAAAAATTATTCAAATTGGAGAATTCACTCAAAAGTTACTAGGCAGGGGGGGGGGGGGATAGACAGACAGACAACATTTTCCCCCATCTCAATACCCTACTTTCCAATTTTTCAATATTTATTTAATTACTTTATTTTTTTAGCGATATTTTAAAGATGCATTTACCCTTTTTTCATACCTTTCTTCTTTCTATGACTTTTACTGGGAAAAATCGGCTAAAAGTCGGAGAAACTGAAAAAAATCCGTTTTACAGGAAACTGTTCTTTTCAGTCTAAACCTCGAGAAATTTATTATTCGAAATAAAACAGACATTTTTCAATTTATAACTCCATAATGAAAGTTTTAGAATTACCAATTTTACTATCTGTCATTATTCTGTTTTAACTGACACTTATTTATACTGATGAAAGGTTAAAAAGTCAAAATGCTAGGGAGTTCACATTTCTTTTATAATTGAACTTAAAGTCTCAATATGCTTTTTACACTGAAAATCGATTTTCTCAGATTTCAAATACTCAATTTCGGCTGAAGAGAACCGATGCTGCTGATGAAGCCAAATCTTTTTCCCCGTTACAGTTGAAATGGGAATAATGAACAAAATTGTTTTTACGACAAAAAGTGCACATGATAAATGCAAAAGCCAAGAGCCATTCCTACAAACCAAACCAATAATTTATTTCATGGTTAAAACTAGCTTTAAAACTGACCAACTCTGACACACTACTTATTGAAATGCAAAGCCAGCTTACCTGCATCATTAGAATCAGCAGCAGAATGCTCTTCATGGTCAGATTTGACAGATGATGCACCTTCTCTTCCATCTTCATCTGATTCTAAGTATGAAATTTTTTAATTAAAAAAAGTTTTTTAAAAACTGAAACTGCTTAAACCAATGCACCTAGTATTTTTTAAGACTACTTTCACCTTTAATTTTAAAGCCATGCTTTCCAAAAAAAAATCTTCATAAAAATTTGTTTTGTTTTAGTGTTAGTCATTTCATTGATTTGATAAATCTTTATATATTAATACGTGAAGGGAATTCTTTCAGTATCATTTTCTCCTCTGTTTGTCAACCGATTTTCTTCATTTTTTCTGTTCAGTAGCTATTGCTAAGTTAAGTTTGTAGTGAGGGTTGTTTTTGTTTATATCAATAACATATTTTGAAAATTGACACTAACAAATGGAGACATTAATTGAAAATGCATTTTTGCCCTCAATGTTTATGCGAATGGATTATCCAATTTTTTGAATTTGTTGCGGTTGGAAAGCCTTTAAAAAAATATTTCAAACGAAGTTTTCACACAGCCTCAAAGGGCAAAAAACCTAAAGTCACTAGAAAAAAAGCTATAAGCATTTTTTAGATATCAAATTTCTCTCCATTGTTTACTCGAGCTATAAGTAATATGAAACATTAAGTTTTAATTGATTTTTTAAGTAGCTCTTTCAGCATTAAAAATTGATTTTAGTGTTTCAAGCTTGGTATGGTAGTGAACCCACAAAAAAATACCCCTCCCTTAAGACGTTTTTTCTAAATTGACTACAAAAAGAATGAGAAGCAATTGTGACTGAGAATTCATTTTTATTTGGATTTTTTGCATGACAGAGTTAAATTGTGCATTGTATCTTTCAATAATCTTTCTGAGGAATCACAACCCCCTCTCATATTGATTGATGAAAAAAGCATGGCAACAGCGGACAAATTAATTTTCCTTTTTTCCCCCCCAACTGCATTCTAGTAAAAGAAAAAAATTCAGAATTTCAACAATGTGGGGACGTATCAGATTCTGGAGTGAAATGGTTATTTTTACTGTATATTTGAAAGAATTTACATATTTTCAATTATTTCTTGATCCCTTTAGTGAGAAAAAAAAATTCAAGAACCTTTTGAAGTTCCTGAGGAATTTACGTCAGACAAATTAAACCAATATCACTTGAAGTTTTTAACTTAAGCTATACTCACAAAAACCTGCCATGGTTAAACCACAAATAGAGGTAGGTATGGGGGACCCTAGATTGAAGAGTGAAAAGTATGAGTTTACTGGATAATATTTCCAAAAACTGGAATCAGTGCACAGCACGGCAGTTGTATCCAAATTTTAGTATTATCATGGAGGTTTTCTACGAAAAATAGAGGATATTCTCAACTTTGATAAAATAAAAAGAACATCAAATGTTTACTTTTGTAAATTATCAAGACTTTACAGCAGTCACACAATCGAGTGTGCCCAGGGACTAATTTTAGTATAAGCCTGAGAAGCTTTTGGAGACCTCTAGCTTTTTGAGGGGGGGGAATGAATTTATTTTTTTCATAATGAATGTTTTCCATTTGTTTCGCACTATAAAATTTTTCTAAATATTTTTTATTTGAGTGTAAGTTTAAACAATAAATTGTTATTGCTGGCTCTGTGTTAACAAGGTTTACGAGTTCAACGGCAAAACTTAACTCTCTCCCATGGAGTGAGGAAAACTATCTGGAGTGACATCTGGCATAGAATGAGACCAAAACAGATGTCACTCCGAGCTCACTATTACTTCTTAAATAAGGCATTTATTTTTGTTTCCATTGATTTCAATATTTCCAGATGTTTGAATCTTTTATAATTGTTTATTTATGTAAGTTTCAAACTACAAATTACATTACAGTGACATTATCAAAACATATGAGGCAGTGAGAAGCAAAGGGATGTAAGTGGACATTTTCAAGTTTCCAGTAAAACGACTATAAAGATAACGTTCTAGGTAGGCTTTCATTCATTTTTTTTCCTTAATCATGCGTACACGGCTACTAGTACCATGTCTTACCCAAAGACAGAGGAGGGGTTCACCTACCATTTGTGCTGGTAATCTCCACATTTTTAATTTTGCCACTTATACTCTTCACTTCTCACTACCTCATATATAATTTACACCCTGGGTTTACTACAGCCTAAAGCCATACAAATGTCAATGAGGTCAACCTAAAAAAATAAATGGTGCAGATTACACCAGTTCCTCTTTCTTTCTTCGGGGGGAGGGGGGGAATATCAGGGTTTTTTTTTTTTTTTTTTGGATGGTAAGTCATATTTCTTGGGGCATGGGAATGTCTGGAATGACAAAAAGATATGCCATTGAGCACATTCTTCGGTTTTGCAAGTCAAAGGGGCCCCTACAAGTTTGTTGTGCTTGCAGTTCATAAATTTCTAGATCGGGCCCTGAGTGTGCCCTTCAAAAAAAATTTAAATATCACTGACTAAATTTACATGAATAACTAAACCTTTAATTAAGACAATCATAAAAATTTGTGATGATTTGTGACTTACCATGAGCAGCTTCTTCTTGGTTGGATGATCTTCGAACTTCTCTGCGTTTTTGATGGACTTTCTTCACCTTGCGTTTATCTAAATGAGTAGAAAAAGTTGAAGGTAGTCAACTAACAAAAATTAGTAATTCCAACATCATACAAATCCATACTAGTTGTTTGCAAGATTCATAACAGTAAAAATAAAAAAAGCACTTATGTATTACTAGAAAAGCATTTACTACCTTGGAGTGCAGGAGAAACTCATGTGTTGTTCTTGGTGCAAAAATTATATTTTTATAATACAACTATACGATTTTTTCGTTCTTTTCTTTAGAGAGAATACTATTCTTTTCTCAATTAACAATTACCAAGTAAAAGTTATAAGAGCTGAGAACATTTGTTCTGACACCCGAAATGCACAAACAAAGAAAACACAAACCCTGTGGCCCATCAGTCCATGAAGGCCAAGGGCTACTGTGCCCATCTTAGATTTCCTGACCAAGGGCTCTGGGATGCAAGGCAAATGTTCCAGTTAGGTGGTCAGCCGAATACGGAACCCACAGGGTTTAGTTCCCAAGCATGCTTGATATTCATTTTATACACCCATTGAAGGGATGAACCGTTGAGTCGACCAATATCAATAAATATAATTTTACGTATCCAAAGGAAGATGATTTTTAAAAAACTATTTAAAGTAAAAACTGAATGAAATTTGAAACAATATTTTGCATCAGTAAATCTAGCACTCATTATGCATCTATTGTTCAAAAATGCAAAACATTTTTAATAGCATTAATGAAATACCTTGATCTGAATGCTCATCATCACTGCTTAAAATTCTTCTTTTCTTTCTAGCCTCCGAGTCACTTGCTGTATTAGTAAGAATAATGCGAGAAACTTATCATTACAAAACAAATAATAACAATAACATTAAATAATAATAAATGATAGTTTAGTATATAAAATGTAAAACAACATCCAAGATGAAAATCTGCAAAATTTGAAGGTTTCAAATTTATCTACATGCATATTTAGCAGCAAATTTAAGCAGTGATATACAGGCTCCATACTCAAAATAGAAATAAAAATGAGAATTTTGGAGAAATCTTAACGGAGAAAAATGAGATTTTTAAGTACAGTGAAATCCCGTTTCAACGAACTTCAAGGGACCGCCAATTTTGTTCGTTGTAATGAGAATTTTGTTGTAATGGAATTCAAATAATGTAATGGCAATTATATAGGGACTGAGAATGTATTTCGTTGAAACGGAAATTTCGTTGTATTGGTATTCATTGTAACGGAATTTCACTGTACTACTTTAACCATATACTCTAAGCTAATCCAGGAGGGGGATTACCTGCAGTAGTTTCTAAATTTAATACATGTTGAAATTCAGAAAATAAAGTAAGTAGCACAGGCTATTCTTTTGCTTCCCTTAAAAGATTCCAGGTCCAAGATACAGCCTGAGTAGTTTTAAAATGCGAAGTAGAGCAAGATATTTAGTTGCAAAATCTTTTCATTTGAAAGATAATGACTTTTTCTTTAAAGCTATATAGTAAAACCTTCTGTAAGTCAAACTTTGACAAGCCAAAGTAAATATTTATTATGGCTTAGCTGAATGAGGAAGTATTGTTATTTATTTTCGATAATTTCCGAATTTCATCAAGTTGAAATTTTCAATAAGTCAAATTTTTATTTCCCTTGGACTTTCCTTGGTAAAGTAACTCGATTAGTTAAAGTCCCCCCCCCCCCAAACAATATGGAAAAAAGAAAGACCTCAGAAGGAGTGTGGACAAAGTGAATCTAATAAATCTCTGGCATTAATTTACAAATTGAGTGGAGCTCTTTCAAATGTTATTATTATTTTTTTCCTATCAAAAGGCTGTATGAAGAAAAATTGAACTCATATTTCCAAATAGTGCATATCATTATTTTAAAAAAAAATTATTTTTCAAACAAGAAAAAAACTGCAGCAAAATATTGTGCACCATTCCGGAAATAAAGCAGTTTTAAAACATGGCATTGAAGGGTACTTCAGAAAAATTTCCTAAATAAAGGGAGTACCTAGTTTTGAAGGAGCGTAGGAACCCTAGCTAAAGGAAAGAAGAAGCCACAGGATTGGATTATCTTAACAAAACTGTAATATTAATGATTCAACACACAGTATTAATGTAATCTCAAATGCATCAAAGCTTTACAAACAAAATAACATGTCATGATGTCTTGAAAAGTGGTTTTACTTAGCAATGTAAAAAAGTTTGGTAACTGCATTCTAAATCAGTTAATCCGGAAAAACTCAGTAGAAAGCAAGAGACAAGTAAATCAGTATAATACCGGAAAAAATAACAGAATGTAGTGATAAGTGGGTTAAAAGCAGATTATAAGAGCACCATGTAAAAGCAGCAACTATGAGAATATTTCAAAAAATTATGGTCAATTGTTATGGCATTTATTTGATGAAATTATGTGGAGCATTAAATATTTAACAGACTTAATGATTTAAAAAATATCTTACCTCAAAGTTAATTCATGCATAATGGTTCTGTACTTTAGAAAAAAATAATTTGCTTTTTAGAGATCCTAAAAGACATTTTAAGAAACCCTTTACAAGAACTTTGTCACAAAGGATTTTTCCGCAAAAAACCACTTTTTACTTCTAGTGCCCATTTAAGGAATTATTCCTGAATCCATCTTATGTGCATTGCAATTAAAATTTGTCAGAATGAAGTTGTTACTAATTCCAAAACACACATCTGTAATTTTTTTTTGTGTGTGAATTAGTACATTGCGATATTGATCTTTACTAAGATGGTAACCAGCTCAAAACAGAAAGGTAAGATTTTTTGCTTCAAAATTCCTCACATAATGCCACATCACAAAATGATTTCACATAAAAGCAACAGAAATGAAAAATTACTAAAAAATTGTTATTTCAACAGAAATCATAAATAACTTACTTGATTTGTTTCCTTGATCAGATTGTTCATTCTCTGAGGCTGCGTCAGACTGTTCAGAACGAGCTTCTGCTTCAGATTCAACACGTTCATTGTCAGATTCTGATCGTTCTTTATCGGAACTGCGACGTTCAGTATCTGAAACTGCTTGCTCAGCATCAGAATCAACTTGCTCAGCTTCCGAATGAGCTTGTTCAGCATCTGAACCAGCTTGTTCAACATCTGAACCAGCTTGCTCGACATCTGAACCAGCTTGCTCTACCCCAGAGCCTTCTTGTTCACCATCTGTTCCAGCGTGTTCAACTTCAGAACCTGCATCTTCAACTTCAGAACCTGCCTGCTCTGCATCAGAAACTGCCTGCTCCACATCAGAAGGTGCTTGTTCTGCATCTGATGCTGCTTGTTCTGCATCTGAACCTGCTTGTTCTGCATCTGAATCTGCCTGTTCTACATCTGAGGCTGCCTGCTCAGCATCAGAGCCTGCCTGTTCAATATCTGAGCCAGCTTGTTCAGCATCAGAGCCTGCCTGTTCAACATCCGAGCCAGCTTGTTCAGCATCAGAGCCTGCTTGTTCCATATCAGATTGTTCTGCATCTGAACCTGCCTGTTCTGCTTCAGATACAGCTTGCTCAGCATCAGAACTCGCTCGTTCTACATCAGATCGTTCTTGCTCCATGTCAGAACCACCGTCTTCATTAGCAGATTCCACTCTTTCTGAAACAGCTTGTTCATTATCTGAATCTTCTTCAGACTGATCACCTTGACGATTTTCTCCATCAGAAGCTTCTCTGACACTTTGTCCCTGATTATCTTGTTCATAATCAGAATGTTCAGCATCTGATCCTTCACTTTGAGAAGCACGTTCACTTCCTGAAGCTACTCTTTCAGATTGTGCACCCATTTCTTGATCTGATGCTTCATGTTCATCACCAGAAGCTTGTCTTTCAGATTCATTGTCTGAATGTTGCTGCTCATGCTGTTCTGAAGCATATGAATGTTGACCTTCAGATTCAGCATCCGAATCATGCTTCTGAGAAGCTTCATCTGAATCATTTTGATCATGGGAAGACATATTTCTTTCTTCTGCTTCAGATTCACTACCACTAGCCTCAGATCTTTCGCTGCGATTTGACTGTGCAGCTTGCTCATTTTCTGATTCAACATCACTATGTTCTGCTTCTGATCGTTTTTGTTCTGCATCAGACTCGTTGTGGCTTTGTGCTTCTGAAATAAAATTAAAAAAAAAGTTTTAAAACAAAATGGTCTACCTGAACAACTTTATGAGCAAGAAAAAGACATCAGTCATAAGAAATATTATCCTTCACTAGTAGTGTTCAAAATTAAGGGGTTTTTTATTTTCTGCTACCAAACATCATAGCCGGCCTTAAGCCGATTAGAGCAAAAGAGCCCAATGAGGCCCCGCGCCAGCACGGGCCCCGCTCTAATTTTTTTTTCCTTCCGAAAATAAATGGAAAGTAAAGAAAATAAAAAGTTCAAATGAACTTAAACTGATACTAATCACAAAATGCTTAACTGATATTTAATCTGGGGGTATGGAGCTACTTCCAGTGTTAAGGGAGTAGGAAAAGTTTCCTGAGGTTTTTAACATCCGCATTAAAGTTGGCAAATAAATGTCCAAAACTACTAGTTTCAAATAAATTTCCAGAAGAAAAAATTAAAACATACAGCCAGTTGAACATTTTTAAATCCATATCTAAGGCCGTCCCCTCTGTAACCTAAAACTTCCGGTCAAGAGAAAGGAACTAGGTAGTGGGGAACCAAAGTACAAAATTTTTAATTATTATTAGGGCTCGACCGATGGCATTTTTTGGCCGATGGGCCGATGCCGATTGTTGGCCGATTGTTCAAAGATGGCCGATGGCCGATTGTTTTCCTCCAAATGGCCGATTGCCGATGGCCGATGGCCGATGGCAAAAAAAGAAAAAAATCAAACAGAAATAAATTAATAAGATTATCAGGGATTTAAAGGATCGTTTATTCATTTCACTTTACTTCCTTTCTACGAATAAGGAATGGTATAATCGCAAAAAAAAACCAGATTTCTTTTTCGAAACATAAATGCTAAAATATTTGTTCTATTAACTTTCAAATGATTCCTTTAAGCAAATTTTTCATTTGTCTTTAAAATTAATCATATGCTCTGTAATTTTATTTCGTGCATAAGTTGTAAATATTCATGAAATTAGTCAAAATTCGACCTTTTGGCCTTTTTTGATATGGGTAATCTTTTTATGCTCCCGGTTTTACCTTTTTTGCCAATAGTGTACTTTGTACAGATTTTTACTGGGAATGCGTTTATAGCTTATTATATTAACAGCCCAGAATTCACCGTGAATTCCACCCCTTCCTTATAATCGGAGAGCTAGTGGCACATTTTGAGAAGGTACTTTAGGCAAGTTAAAAATAAGAAAATTGTTACTGGGAATGCGTTTATAGCTTATTATATTAACAGCCCAGAATTCACCGTGAATTCCACCCCTTCCTTATAATCGGAGAGCTGGTGGCACATTTTGAGAAGGTACTTTAAGCAAGTTAAAAATAAGAAAATTATTACTGAATAACAATATAATAAGAAAATAGTCATAATAGGAATATTTTTGTACTTATTTAAAATTTATGAATAGAAAAGTTTGCAATTTTCATAAAAGCTATAATAGTGAAATACATTTTGCTGAAAAAAGAAATAGCCATGAAAAGAGCGAGGTTCTTAAAACACAGCTACAATAAAAAAAACTCAATATTTACACCAAGTTAATAACCGAAATAAATATACTACTTGATCTGATGTTTGCTAACATAATATTGAACAATTTGATTGTTTAATCTTTTATGAAGCTTTACAAACAAATTCAAATTAAATTTTTAAATTTAGCAATAATTTTCTGAAATTTAAAAAAAAAATGCATAATTTGAAAATCCTTGAAACTTTTCTATAAAAAAGGAAAATAACTTATTCATTGATTTTATATAAATACATAAAAATCGTTACTTACAACAGAAAAAAAATCGAGCGCTATTAATGATGCAAAAAATAAGGCGCATTGCGAAATATAGGTGAAACAAGTATGAGAAATACGCAAAATGACATTTCTTGACCAAAATAAATAATCGCAATAAATGTTTAAGAAATGCTTGAAACGACGAGGGAGGGTTTGGGAGGGGGGGGGTCACCCTCTGATTTTGGAGTAACTCACACTTCGGCCCCAACTTCGGCCTCATTTTTTTAGTACAGAACCGCTACCACCAACGCCTCGGAAGAGTTTCTGAATCTACTTCAGCACTTCTGAAGAAAAAATTCAAAAGTCCCTTTGATTTTCTAATTATGTCACCATTCAAAACGTCTTTAATCAATTTCTTACATTAATGCTCTAAATTCTTTCTAAACAATAGATAAAGTTTGAAAAAAAATCTAATTTTATGAATGGTGCTAATTTAAAGAACTCAGAAGTACAACTAGAATTTAATTTCAGAAATTGAGGTAGTGGGAGGAGGGGCACGCAAGTAGTCTCGGAAATTCAAAAAATAGTCGTAAAAAATCGAGTTCAAAATAATCATAAAAATGGAGCAGAAAAAATCTTTTTAAACTTGCACCCGAGTTTGTTTTGACGTGCAGTGGCGGATTTAAAATATAGCAAATGTTGCAATTACACGAGAGGTCCCATAATTATAGGGACACCGTAGGAGTTACAAAAATGCTTATGATAAATGTTTTACAACTTTTGTGATAGAGAAATGAGGTCCCAAAATGTATTTCGACGGGCCCCAAACTTGTAACTCCGCCGAAGCGATACAGAAAAGAATGCATTACTGTGATTCATATTACAAATATTGAAAAATTAAAAATTACCGTCGGTTCAACGGAATCTAACAAAATGACACAAAAACCAAATCGCCATCTCATATTTGTTTCCATGGTTTTCAATGCGGCAATGTATCACCAAATGATCGTCAGTCTGAGACACTATATTAGTTTTACATTGAAATAAGTAATTAGTAGCTACAAAAAATGAGTAAACCGGCTTTTCAGAACACCCGATCGAAAACAAAAAGGGAAGTGCAAAACTGGAACGTACGCACACCCCACATGCGAAAACTTAACCTTCTACAGCTTACCATCTTTGAGTTATGACTTATGAGAGATACAGTCGAACCCGCTTAATGGAATATCGTATAATGGAATATCGTATAATAGAATACCCCGCTTAATGTAATAAACTTACAATGTACTACACCGTTGAGATGTGTTATTTTTATCCCGGATAATGGAATATACCGCTTATTAGAATAATTTTTCCTGGCAAATTGCCTATTCTATTAAGCGGACTCGACTGTATATACGTACATCCAACTTCAAGAAACAACGCAATAATTAACTTGTTTGGTACCTGAATGTAGTATTAAAAACTCTTTCAGGGGTAACTAAAATAGAAATTCATACTGAAATTTAAGTAAACAATTTTAAACTCCCAAAAACTCCCAAAAATCAAAAACTCCCTTTACTTTGTATTAAAAAGTAAAATAGCAAAGGTCCTTTAAAAAAAAAAAAACATGGGCCTATTCCATCGGCTTTTTGATGTATTTTAAGGCCGATGGGCCGATGTTTCCTGCAAGTTAGCATCGGCCGCCGATGCCGATGGCTAAATTGTTGAACCATCGGCGCCGATGCATCGGTCGAGTCCTAATTATTATCAGCAATTAATACGGTCGGTAGTAATGTAATGGTCAAGGGCCTTTATCCCAAGATCTTACTATCACATGGGCAATGCGGAAATTTACCCGAGACTCCCTAATTTCAGGAATTTCCAGAGCTATATTTTTAATTTATTTCATTTATATATTTACTTTTATTATTTTTTCTTTCTTTAATTTTGTAGATAAAAAATCTTAGAACTCAACAGCAATGACAGTTTTTTACAACATTACCACTAACGTAGGTACAATTCTGAAAAATAAATAAATGATAAACTTCAAATACTGCATGCTTAATACGCGTAAAACATCTCCATAACAATTCCAAAGAAAGCAAATTGCCATTCATCCTGTAACGTTTATATACATGCAGCCTGGAATTTGGTTTGTAAACCTTCAAGGCCAAAAAGCTTCTAGGGGCAGCCACCAATCCCTGGCATATCTCCTAATGTGACTAAAGATGCATTTTTAAGACTTCAATTTCAAAAAAATTAGAAGAAGGCAACTCAAATGCCCTTATCTCAACTTTATCACAAAAAAACTGACTAAAATTTAAATCATTCAGCTTTCAATTTTAACGGATTTTCAAGGAAGGAAGATTTATAAATTTCACAACCCTCCTCCTCTTTTTCTCCTTTAATGTCTCCAAAGGTAGCCTAAAATAGTGTTTTTAAGATCTGAATTTCAAAATATTTTATAGGGAAGGTCTCTGAAACATTTTTCCTAACTAATGACCCCTTTCTTTAGCATCAGCACAATAGCTCAAAATTTCCCTTTTAGAAAATACTATCACGAGAAAAATCTCAAACCCTTCCTTCCCATGGATAGCATAAAATTGATTACAGTTTTGAAAAAAATTCCGGGAGGAATCTCCTTCCTTTTCCTCTGTCGTTACCAAACAGGGCCTAAAAATGAGTTTTTAACATTTCAATATCGAAAAATTTTCGAAGAGTTAGGTTCCGAATTCCCTGAAGTAACCAATGATAGTCTAAAATTACGCCTTACCCTCGATTTTGAACGTTTTCTGCAGGAGATCACCAAATTCCTTTCTTCTCCAATTTCATCAAACGTTACCTAATTTGGACTAACATTTCTAAGAGGAGCCCCCAATACCCTATCATAACCAAAATTAATCTGAACTTATCTTAAGATATTAAAAATATTTCGATAGGCAGGGAACCTCCGCATCTCTCCATTTCCCTTAATTTTACACAAAATTGTCCAAATTTGCAATTTTAGACGCCAGCTTTGAAGACTCTTCCGGGGATTGTGGGTGGTTTATCTAACCTCTAACGTCTGTCTCCCCCCCCCCCTCTCCCACAAACCTCATCTCTGTACAAAAACTGCTTTTTTAAACTTCAATTTCGAAAAATTTCCAAAAAGAGCTCCCGCCTTTCCTGCATTTCTGTTCCACTTCTGACATACCAAAGGCGTCTGGTTTTTTGCATGTAGTCTAAAATTATATTTTTAGAACTGATAAAGTTTGGTGCATTTTCTTTTTAAATCTAAGCTATAAATTGTGCACATAGGCAGCTCGTATGGCGGGGGGGGGGGGGGGGGGGGGGGGCTGCCGCCTGCTCATTCCAACGGTGATGGGACTTGCCCCCTCACTTCTCAAAGTTGCACAGTAATGATCAATAGAAAAATGATTTTTTACTGGGTGGGTTGCTTTGTTCCACGAAAATAAAAACTAAAAATTCCAACCATGTTATTTCAAAATAATTGAACTTTAAATTAGAAGAGGCGAGTCAACGGTGGCCATCCGTTCCAGTATTAGAGATCATATTCCACATTTTTTGAAGGTCATTTAATCAGTCATGTTAAAATCATGGGCACCCATATGCAAAATTGTAAGGGGGGGGGGGGGGGGCTCAGATATTTTAACCATGGTTTTGCATGATATTTTCCCCATGAAAACCAATTTCAGGACAGATTAGAGTGATTAAAATTGGACATTTTTAATCACTTATTCATTAGTGGCTGGAGAAGAAATATTTTTACATTTTTGCAAAGAAAAAAGTACTAAAAACAAGAAGAGAAAAAAGTACTAAAAACAAGGAAGTTCTAATTTCTAAGGGGGGCTCGATCCCCCCTTGCCCCTATATAGGCGCTCTAGGTTAAAATCCCTTAATATCATCCAGTTTTACAAAAACAAAAACAGAAAGAAAAAATCAGCATCAGCGATGCCGTTCCCTAACCCCCAAACTTCTTTTGATCAGCCAATTTTCTTGTGCACCAACTGCATATGATTGGGTATAAAGATTCTCAAAGCTACTTATTTCACTATCTTAAAATTTACATTTACTTTTGTGGCCATTCATTCATTTCTTGAGATAAAAAGAAGTAAAAGTCAAACGTGATGTGGAATTTATGGGAAGACGGATAATTGCGGCAGTTTTGAATCCTCGCCCGAATCAGAAAAATCGGTCGGCACTTCTTGAATTCGTACAGCCAAAATTTGTAAATGGCCCCGCTAGATTTCTCCAACCGGGCCCCGCATGAGCTAAGGCCGGCATTGCCAAACATTTCAGTTTGACAAGCTATTTCCAGGGGCACTGACTAGCAAAAATTATGGGGGGGGGGATATCACCGGGGGTTTAGGGGGATTATGTAATCCCTTGGCGGTCCTCCCACCCCAAATAAAGGTCAGATTTTTGTACATTGAAAATGCCATACTTTCTGGTGTGTATAATTTTAACAACCAAACAGTAGCTATGTGACATGGCATTTTCGAAGTAAAATAATCTAAAGATTAGTTAACAAATTTTCTGGTTCAACTAAATCATGTCACTTGTCTTAGTAAGGGACATTTTTATATTCTAATTTATGGGGAGTCTTGCAGTGGCATAGCTAGGCACTGATATAAGGTAGGACACTTGACTTCCATGGAAGGGCACTCCAAGAGACGCTGACTTAATTTTTAAAAAAAAATGGGGGAGGGGGGAGCAAACCAGGGGGTCTTGCCACAAGAAATTTTTTAATTTGAGATGAAAAATAGTGAGTTTTAAAGGTTTTTTTAAGCACTTTAAATCCATATAATAATCAACATTAGAGCAACGAAAACTCGACAAGCCTGACACATATTTTTTGGCTTTGAAAAAAGGAAAAAATAAAAACAAACACCCACAGTATTTTGTAAAAAGGTAATTTAATTTACGCATGTTTTTTAAGCCCAGTTGATTTTCATCAGTGATTTCGACCAGCATATTCAAGTATAAACGCACTCTCAATGTCTAGGTCATTTTTGAAAAATTCAGTTGATTTTTCAAAATTTGTTTCACCTTTATTTAATAAAAGCAAGCACTTTTGTTCAACTACAATGATCTGTGTGAATCCAGTTGATGCAAACCGCCCAATATGCAAAATCGTACCATTTCACAAACCTCAATGTAAAGTGCCTTGTAGTACTCCTCTGGGATTTTGAAAGTGTGCAGTGAGCTGGCTTCGTTGTTTTCATACTTCTTTGGTATATGTCAATTACGAGGAAGCGAAGGAACATCGTTTTGTGAAGGTTTTTCTTTTAAACATAATTCAAAGCTATCAAGCCTCCCATTTAATATACAAATCAAACCCTCATATATTTTTTCCAGATCAACAACACTTAGACGAGCACGCCGCAGCGTTGCCCACCTGTGACAGACTTGACCAGCGCAAGTTCGTGCACTGGGACAAATTCTAAGTGTGCTTGCAGCACTGTAACACTATTATTATTCATGCCACTTGTTTTGAGTTAACCTGCTTACTACCATAATAATTATTTGTTTTAACTCATTTACTGGATGTATTTTACAAGGTTAACTACCTTCAAACAAGAAAAATAAAAGATAACTTCGTGAGTTTAGAAAGCATAATGTAACTATTAATTTTCTTGATTTATTGGGGGGGGGGGCTCTACCCCCTCAAAAATATTTCTGAGGCCCCATGGAGTCGGCGCCACTGGCTATTTCTCAAACCTAGGTGCCATGTTAGACACCAAAAACTTTGGATCTTCTTTTTTCTAAATTATTATCATCTGCCACTGACAAGATGGGGAGAGAAAGAAAGAGTTCTATTTTGACGTTAAAAATCCATATTGATATCCTGTGTGGGTATTAGAAATTCTATTTAAAAAAGGAGTTTTTTAATAATCTCTTCAAGACACATTTGAAATTCATTAAAAATTGGTGCCTAAATATTTCTCTTAACATCCAAAAAATTTATTGGAGGGGACACTGAGAGAAAGAGAGAGATAAAGAGATGCTTATGCTTAAATTTTTATTTTCTAAAATCGTCTCTTCATAGAAAATATCAAAACGTTTTTATGTTGAAGGGGATGGATTGGCCCTCTCAACTGGTCAAGATGCCCTGACTGGTTCATTATTGCCAAGTGGTGCAATATAAATAAATTGTAATTTAGCTAAAAATTTAAATTCAAGTTTATATCATTTGCAGTAAAATCCTGTTTCAAGGAATTTCAAGGGACTGTGCAGTTAGTTTGTTGTAATGGGAATTTTTCTGTATTGGAGTTCATCTCTGAAATCAAAAATAAATTAAATTTCAATGCAAATGTTGTATCCCAATTACATATGTAATTCTGTTGCTGGGATAATGAATATATAACTAATTGTTTGCAAAAGCTCTAAAAATTAGCAAAATTGCTAAAAATCAGTAACATAAAGATAATTTTTCTTTACAAAACTGAAAAATAGATTTATCGCCATTGCAGTTATCTTCAAATCGTACAATAAAATATTTAATTACATAAAATCTGCATTTTTTTTTTTTTTTTGTAGAAATGAGTTTTAAGCTGCACAGATAAAAAGAAGTTGTTGAATGTTTAATAGACAAAATGTTCACAAGCACATTAGTCAGTGAAGCAATAAAACTAGGGGGAGTTGGGGGGCGAGTCAATGACGATTGTGATAATTGTAACATTATTAATTTGAATTTATGATAAACAAATAGCCACCTATAGTCCCCACAAATCCTATAATAAAATCACATGGAAGATATTTTAACCAGTGATGAGTTTTCTACATTCTGCAACTTTATTTTTTTTTAAATTGTTTTCATGAAAATAGAGCAAAAAAAAATGAATTCCTCTTCTAATTTAAGTTTATAATTATTCGTATTTTCTTTATTTTTCATCTTTAAAAAAAATTGCAGCTTTTTTTTCAGGAGCAGGGCGAACATGGGTCAAGTTAAAGAAAACTTACAAAAAAGGAAGAACTATAGAAGAAGTAGAAAAGCAATATTCTAGTAATAACAACCAGTAAAGTTGATAAAAAGACTCAAGTTGAGCTGATTCTTGAGAAAATGTACATGGTTTAGCATGAATAAGCAAAAAATTGAAGTTAATTTACTATGAGGCAGTGAGGAGCAAAGGGATAATGTAAGTGGCAAAGTTAAAAATTTGGAGATAACCAGAACAAATGGTAAGTGAACCTCTCCTCTGGCTTGGGGCAAGAGATAGTACTAGTAGCCCTGGTAAGTGATGTTATACAGCAGGGGCGTAGCTAAGGGGGGGGGGGGGGGGGGTTGGGGGACAAAACCCCCCAAAAAGTTAGTCTCAAAAAAAAAAGAGAAAAAGAAGAGAGAAGAGAAAGAAAAAAAAGGAAGAAAAGGAAAAAATTCCAAGCGATTATACATACATATATATATATATATATTATATTATATATATATATATTATATATATATATATATATATATATATATATATATATATATATAAAAGAAGTAACCCCCCCCCCCCCCGAAAGTCGGGTCTAGCTACGCCACTGTTATACAGCGTGATTTAGAAGGACTTTTCAATGAAAGCTTACCTTGGCCCTTATCTTTGAATGCATTTTACTCAAAACTTGAAAATGTAGACTTACATCTATTTGCTTCTCACTGCCTCTCCAATCTTTAAACATATATTTTCCCAATCTGAACACAAAAACAAAGTAAGTAAGTAACATTACTGAACAATATTTATCATCAAAATCGCAACACAAGCTGTTTTCGTAATGCAAACCAAAGTATCCGGGGGCTCCAGGCACGTTGGTTCACTTAATACAAAGACAGGTTTTATTTTATTTGGGTCTGAGTGATGTCCAAATCCCCCTTCTCTGCACAGTGAAGTTGTTCTGAAGAAAGGGAGGGAGGTCACTAACAGAAAGACAGCATAAGAGTTATCAAGTTTAAAAACTCACAGAAACTTAGTGGGGGGGGGGATACAGATTATAAATTAACCTCATCCCCTCAACCTCACTACAATCACCACACTAAAATGTATCTGCCCAAAAACAAATTTATATAGTATTTTGAGTACCTTCACCAAGTCACTCTAATAAAAGCTTAGCAGACCGCAGGTTGAGTATATTGCTTTTGAATTTCTTTTATGATGAACACTTGGATAGTAATTTGCACAAAGATAAATTCGTTTTGAATATGCATGATCCCAAGATGTGCTCGTACGCTAATTTTTATAAAGATCACAAGTTATAGATTATCCCAAGGTTTTTTTTTTTTTTTTTTGGCTCCTTAAAATACTTTTTAGTAGATGTTACCTGAATATCGTTTTTAAAATATGACCAATTTATAGCAGCCACTAAAGATTCAAGCTTTATAAACAAAATAAGAAAAGAAAAGTAGAAAACATTTTACTCTTGAGGAGATTTCCGATGCTATACAAATTACACATTATATTTGTTAGAATTTAGTCTGTTTATGCATTTAAATTCGAACCGGTAAAGAGGGCAATTCATACGTGAGAAGGGGAAAATATGAGAAATAAGCATTCAGTAGGTAAATTTTCTTTCAAGTCTGAATAACAAACAAAGAGCTTGTTGAAAATTCATTAATCTTACCATCACCAGAGTCATCACTGCTTGAATAAGATTCCATATTTGTCAAATAAATAAACCAGATCAACCGCCATAAAACTTCTTAGAATTCAGATTTTACTGGTTCTGATGGGAACCATAATTCAGCGTTTGGCGTAAAATATTAGGAAGCCAAAACAAACACGTGTTCATCCATTTCGTTAAAAAATATCAGTGCGTACATTTATTGAAGAAAAACTTTTTATATCATTTTGTATCGGGATTGAAACAATAAATACAGTCATACTGCTATTCTAGAACGGAGAAATAATGTCAATGCAATGTTGAATTTGGCGACAAAAAGGAGTCTTTACACTAGATTTGGCAACTTAACACTGATAGGATTATTTTTCGAGAAGTGAAAAATAAGCTGGTAGATTTCATAATATTTGTTACCTATTTTTTCATTATTGCATTCTTCAAGAATCGAAGTTTTTGTGATTTTAATTTTGCTTCATAAAATCCATATCCATTTTAAAGATCGTCAGTCATTAGTGATCTGGTTTCATGTAGAACAAGGTTACTATCTAAGATCGCGAGAGAGGTTTTGTTTATGTGATCTAAAGAAATATTTGCTCCTCTTATCTCATTGAAAAAACATAATTTTTGAATGAAATCGCAGCTGTGAAGAAGTTTAACAATGGATGTTAAACTTTTCTTCTTTCATTTCATAAATTTGATTTCAGAATAGCGTTTGCTTTCTGCGGATGAATGAACGAAGGGACAAATTAGTAAATTGGAATTGATGGAAAATTTCCCATGAAAGAAAACAGGGAAATGGTAAATATGCTAAGATTAAACAGTCAAAAACAACAGTATAAACGCTATGATGTTGGTTAGCATTATTTTTTTACTTTCCACGCCTAGACATGTGGTCCCTGTAGCGCAGTGGATAGCGCGTTGGACTTCTACTGTATTAGATGGAATCCAAAGGTCCCGGGTTCGAATCCCGGCAGGGATGCAAATACTACACCACGATTGACGGGTGTATGCTTTTTTTAAAAAAATTTCGGAGTCACTTGTTAGGATTTTTCTTGGTTGAAAAAATCAACTTTTTTTTTTGCAAGGACTATTTAGTTTACGTAAGGATGCGAGGATTGTACCAACTTTGACAGGTGAAAAGTTTTTTTTTTTCTTCTATTTTTCTCAGCATTTTTTTTTTTGTTCAGAATTTTGTCATTTCTATGATGAAAAATTTGATGTATATATTTTTTTTAAGGCGATTTAATTTGCTTTCTATACAGCAGCGGATTTTAAGGGTTGGCACAGGGGGGACCTTGCCCACCCAAAGGAATAAAATTAATCTAAGCAATCCCATTAAATTTTTTTAAATTCATTTCTCCATAGTATAAATAAGGTTGGCACAGGGGGGACCTTGCCCACTAGGGTGGAGTGAAAAAAATTAATTTTCGAATTTCGAAACGTCTGGGGTCTCAAAAGTTGCCTTTTAGCTTCAATAGGGTACCCTTAAAATATTAACCTCCTAGAATAATATCTTTAAGTTCCAAAATCGTCCCAAAAAAGTCCAAATTTGAAAAAAAAATCGATTTTTTTTAAATTTTCTTTACGAAATTTAAATTATATAACTTTGAAGATTCTTATGGGTTCAAATTTTATCTCTATGTAAGGTTAATATCTCCTAGTAGAAGTTTTAGGTCGATAGAGAAATTTCTTCAAATTTTCTAAAAGCCACAAAAAACCAAAAATCGACTTTTTTCTACTATTTTCACACGACCTTGCAAAACAAAAATTAAGTCAAGTGCACACAATATAAATATTTTTAACACAGAATCTAAACTTATTTATCAGTTAAAAAATTTAATTTGTTATTCAGATAATTTATTACATTTTATTTAAGAGCTTTTGCTACGCATCATTTTTGTAGTTTTTGTATACAATGATGGTACAATCCAATTTACAAGCACCCAACAAGAACAAATATTTTTTTTTTACCAATTTAAATTTTTAGATTATGAAAATCTTTACTCTACTTGCGAACAGAGCTGCCTTCTTTTTAGGGTTGACTGAAAAAAATGAATTTCCGAATTTCGAAACGTACAAATGTTTCTCTTCGCAAATGAAAAAGAGAAAAAAACATAGTATTACACCAACTATCAAATATCATTAATACAAGAACCCGGTTCAAATAACGCAGGATATATAAAAGTTCTGCGCGGAGAAGCTGATAAATATACACTATATAACATGATTAATTTCCTAACATCTAATGAAAAGCCACTTGACAATAATTAATTGCGACCAGTGGCGGCTCGTGCCTTGAAAAAGTGAGGAGGCCAAATGATGGGTGCGCTCGCACCCCCCCCCCCCGGTTGGTTTTTCTTTTTCTTTTTGTAGATATGTTTTTTGTTTAAACTTTCTTAAAATAATTATTTGTGTTGAATAAATGAAATAATCAAATCATTTAAATACATGGCGAAATTTGGAAATCTCACGTTTCTAGTACGCTTTCCGGTGCTGCAGTACGCCTCCCTTGCAGCACCGGCAAGGGATGCAAGGGAGGCACTTTCACCCCCTGGTTTTTCAAATAAATTAATTTTAAAAAGCAATATTAATCTAATACTTTTAACAGAAATATTATTTAATCTTTTAATAACTAATTATGTTATATGAGTAAAATTAATTTTATTTTAAGCAAGGCAAAGTTACAAAAGTGCGAAAATATTGTGATCAAAGAAATCTGTAAAAATTATAAATTAATTAACTTTAAAACAAAGATGAAAATATATCTCAGTATCCGCTTCAAAATAAATAAAATAAAAATGGACAAACTAAATTTTTAAAAAAACTTAAAATGAATGAATTAAAAAACAAGTGAAAAAAGATTCTTAATTTACATGCGGTGTGCCCATCTGCATCTGAATCTGCCCGCGACAGTGGGCCAGATTCAGAGTTTTTATGCAGACAAAGAAAGAAAAAAAAATCAAACTCTTTTTGTTTTCTTCCAATAATTGATAACTTGTCACATTTTCTTTAAAACTACATGAGCAGTAATTTAAAACAAGTAATAATGTCTGTGTAACAATGGGAAGACATTTTTCGAATAAAACAAATAATCGTGTAACGATCTATGTACGCACGTAAACAACACACAACAGTGGCACAACTAGCAAATAATTTTTAGGGGGGGGGGGCGCAATAAGCAAAAAATCTCATCAATTTGATTGATTATAGACGGTCTTTGATGATGTTAAGAGAAATAGTACAGGGGACTTCGCGGAAATTTGTGGAAATTGAAGCCGAAAAACGCGGTCATGGGCCATATTTATTGACGTTAAAAGTGTAAAGGATGGAACTCCGGGACTCTCTCCCCGATCGTTTTTTTTTCTAAATAAATATAAATCAATTTCTCCTCCACCATCCGATTTTTCGAAATTGCAATTCCAATAACGCACTTATAGACAAACTTTGAAGATTTTTACGGGATGGGGTTCTGGCGTCTGGCGTTCTGTAGCTCTCCCTTGGAATTTTTTTCAAATTGAAGTCCTAAACTCGGTCTGAAGAAAAAAAAAATCCTCGTGTAATCCGCGGAGATAATACGATGCAAAAAAAAAATGAAGTTTTGATTTAACGTACAATTTTAGAAATTAAAAACGTGAAGAAGTAATGACTTTTAAAGCATGTTCAAAATTAATATAAAAAATAATGATCTCTTTTCCAAATTGTCATTATAGTACGCTAATTACTTGATGCCAAAGAGTCAAGAAAGGAGCAAACGGTCTAATCTTGTGCAAATTAAGGCTTCATCCTTTACTGTATGTTTTTTATTTTACATAGCCTGAATCTCTTTGGAAGAACATTCAAGCTATGTAAAATAAACAAAATACAGGCAGAAAAAGAAACACACACACAGATAAGGCAGCGTATAATCCGCACCTCATTAATTTTACACTTTTTTTAACAATTAATCCGCGGATTATACGCAGAAAAGTACGGTACAATCCATTTTTTTAATTTCAAGAACGTAAGCACGAAAAAAAGGAAAATAAATAAAAAGTTATAAATTATTGTCTGAAAAAAGGGAGAGGGGCCCGGGCCCCCTTTGACCCCTCCCTCGAGCCGCCAAGTAGTTATGTAATATCATCTGCGTCTTATTACAACAGCCAAGAAGACTTTGCGCCTCAACCCTACTAGCAAAATTTCTTGCATCAACCTTGACAGATCTTGATATTATACTGACGGCGTCAATATTGACGTGTTTCATACTGCATAAAGCTTGCATAAAGATTAAAAAGCAATATTACAATAACAACACACATGCAACATTGCATTCATCTTAAAATATCAATATTGATATTACCTTACAATAACAACATTGCATACATGTTGACGCCGTCAAGATGATATTGATTTCATGCTGTCGCCGTCAAGGTAATTAGTACACAATAGAACAGGTGGATCTTTGTTGATACTTGCGCATGCGCACAGTTCTTTCTACCCAGCGTCCCTCGCATTGCTGGCACATCTTCCTGCTTCGACCTTTGATTCAGTCGGTTCAGAGGAGTTGCACGTGGCGTTGCATTCTTTTAGGCTTCGTTAAGTTGGCTGCTTAGTTATTAGTGTGGAATAGTATTGTTTTAGGAAAAACTTATGAATGACTGATAACTGCATTTGTTTATTAATATAGTACTAAACAAGTCATATCGCAGACGATGTTCGATTAATGTTAAAAATGGCCGAAAATAACTTTTTTCGTCCCTAGACTTTGAAACAAAGGACATGAAGCCCAGAATTTCGTATTATCACTTCAATCTCACGTAAAATTTTATTCAATGGTTATTTATGTTATTCTTTATGATAAATTCATATGTTTTGTCCATGGGATATTTTCAATGCTGACATCCATTTAAAAATGTACTTTATTGTATTTATTTATATATTTATTATTTTGCTATCTTTACTCTTAAATATGCTATAAAAACTTCCGCAATTATTCTTAACTAGGCATTTTATGTCTTTATAATACAATTAGAAGCATGAATTTA
The DNA here is from genome assembly GCF_026930045.1 of Uloborus diversus. Taxonomy (NCBI): domain Eukaryota; kingdom Metazoa; phylum Arthropoda; class Arachnida; order Araneae; family Uloboridae; genus Uloborus; species Uloborus diversus. The sequence continues at coordinate 165,047,768 of NC_072735.1, read as the reverse complement.
AAAAATAAGTCAAGTATTACGCAAAACGAAGAAACTTTCATTTTTTAAATTAAATTGCGAGTACTATTACGAGTACTATTATTATATACGATGAATTTCCGATCAGATGTCAGCTTTAAGAAAATATTCTCAGGCTAGAAAACTATCTTGAAGAATAACAGAAATAATTAAAGAATGAAATTTCTCGAGTTTAAAGTGAAAATAATACAAATAAATAAATGGATAAAACACCTTGCAAACGTGCTGATTTCATACTGTCATGTCAATGTATCCTGACATTTTCCTGTCATATCATACGTATGCAATATTACAAAAGCAAGATCATCTTGCCTAGACCTTTATTTCATGCTGTCATGACGACATCTTGATATTATACTGTCATATCAATACGTATGCAAGATTACAAAAGCAGGATCATCTTGCCTAGACCTTGATTTCATGCTGTCATGACAACATCTTGATATTATCCTGTCATATCAATACGTATGCAATATTACAAAAGCAGCCTACCTTGATATTTTCCTGATATTATGCTGCATACACCTTGTCAGTCAATATTGTGGCAGCGTGCTGACAGCATATAGGGAGTAACATAACAATATTGAGGCAGCATTATTGCAAGATGATTTTTCTTGCATATCAACCTTTATGCAATACTGAGGCAAGATATTCTGCTTACTGGAGTAAAATTGCGTGAAATTTAGGGAAAAACATTACCGTACCGAAAATATGATACTGAAACTTTAAAATCTAAAAGAGAATAAGCGATGATAAAGATTTTGTTACAAGCTTAGGAGAAATCATTTGAAAGCAAAAAACAGTTCAGCCTAATTTTTCTGACCATTAATTTAATGTGCCGGGGGGGGGGAGGGGCATTTTTTAGTATTTAAGTTCGTTTTGGGAGGTGAGCTATTGTTATGGGGTGGACAGTCCTGATTTAATGCATTTTAGATTTGCATGAAATAATACTTCTACTTGAAATGAAAAGGACGGGGGGAGGGGGGATTGAGGTATTATTTTATTTGGCAGAGGGGGGGGGGGGGATTCTGTAGCTTTGGGAGGAGGTGCACCATCGCACCTCCTCCCAAAGCTACATGGAAACACTTGATTTCTAACTTAAACTTTGCATAAAATAATATTTCCATATGAAATGTATGAAGGGGGTATCGGGGGTACTGTTTCGTTTTACGGCGATAAGGGGGCTCTGTAGCATTGGTGGGTTATGTCATCCCTCTTGGGGGGGGGGGGGCAAACACCTTTAATTTCATGCTTTAAAATTTAGTATAACATAATATTTTCACTTTAAACTTACTCTAAAAATTCCGGAAAAATACCCAAAACAGCAATTTTTATATACCCTCCATTCCGAAACCCGACGCATTATGCGGTGAAACTTTTTACCTGTTCTTATTGGGAGGGTAATAAACAATTTGCACCAGGTTTAGCTTTTTTTTTTGGATGTTTGGGTCCGACCCCTTTTTTTTACTGTACTATAATCTCAAACACAAAAGTCTCAAAAATACCACGCGATATTCCGAAGCAGGAACTCTTCCGATTCGGAAAAAACAAAGTATAGATGGAAGAAAAAACGTCTAAGTTTCGGCTCCTACACTGCAATCATTGCCAGTGTTACGGAACTTTAAAGGACTCCTTAACCCAAAAATTAGATTGACTCCGACTCCGCGGCTGTTGCAGGTCTTTACTATGAAATAATTATTGTTGATATGATTTATTTTTATTTTGACTCTAAAGTTTTAGTTTATGTATTCAGTGTTTGGCGGAGAAATTCGGAGTCCTTTATGTTTTAACTAAAAAATAAGCGCAGACGATTTTTTTTTTTTTTTTTTGAGCAATCACGATTGCTTATTGTTCTCACTTGACCGTTCTTGACGTTGTGGTTCCTTTTTCAGCTTGGATCAGCGGCTCTGCAGCACCACCACCCACCGGCCTCTGCAGGCAACGCGGCGTCTGTCCCCCGGTCGTGAGCTATCCGCTTTTCATGGTCGGAGGCGTCCATGTCCGGTACACACACGCTTACGTGCATACACACAGATCTATGCACACACACAAACCTACACATGCATGCACGCGCGCCTACGCACACACAACTATACACACGTAACCACCCAGGAGGAGGGGCAAGCTTGGGGGACAGGAACCGTTTCTAGAAACAATAACTCCAATGAATAGGGTCCTGTCACAACTCGTGATTGCGAAATACATAATTTGGATTCAAAATTTCAGAATTCAAATTAATTATTATTATTTTTTTGTGATAGTAAGAATTATTTCTTTAATTGGACATTCTGTTGTTTTTTAATTTATTTTTGAAAGTACATTTTTATTTTTTAAAATTATTTTTTGGCAACAATGGAAAAAGAAATAATTTTTTTTTTAAATATATAATGGGGTCCAATTTACTGAATATAATTCGCAACTCCAACGAACTATAGGGGGCACTGAAGACACTGTCTAATGGCGGAATTGAAAACTAAAACAAACGCACATGGTAACGAAGAAAATGCTAAAAGTGTTGTGATTTTTGTTCGTACGTATGATTTTTTCGCTTTATTCTTTTTAAATTAATTTTCAAAGTCTTCTTGATATTCTGACCCACGTAGAAAGAAATGAGAATTCAAGTATCATTACTAAACGTCAAACAATAATGCAAAGTACACGTAGTTCATAGTTCTAAGCAGCCATTTTCACGATGTTGAATTCGATATTTATCAATTCTTGATAAAACTAAATAATAATTGTGGTCTGACAAGAATAACAATTAATGCTAGAAAATTTAATATGACATTACAAATTATTACCAAAAGAAGATGATACTTCTTTGCTTTGCTTTGGCTAGCACTTGTTTTCCATTTGTAGCTGAGTTATTTCTCTTGAATTCCCGAATCGGTTAATTTAAAAATTTTCTGTTTCGATTTTTCTAATTTCTGAGTTACGATTTAATTGTGTCATGTTATGCAAATAATCAACAAAATTCTCACAGATATATGGTGGTAGTTTTCTTTTCAGTTGATTGACAATTATTTCTTTTTACTTATCGAATTCTGTAATCTTACTACCATTTTATTCCACTCATGATAAAAATTGAAAATGGTTTAACTAAAAACGCGAAATCTCGCCAAGGCTACTTTGCTCGCACAATACCACAACTATAACCCTAAACAAATTTGGCGATACCTTTCAGCTGAGAATAAAAGGAATAAAGTAAATTCTTTCTCGGTTAAACATTTTTCATTTTGTTCTATGATAATATATTCAAGAAAATATTTTGCATACTGTCCATTCCAACTAAATGCTGCTGTAAAATATGGTAAGTTTAATTAATTTAAGATTTAAAAAAACCCCATATTTTTACAAATTCATACAAAACAATAAAAATTTTTACCTTGTATAACGTTATCCAAGTTTGTTAATCCAGTGTTTTCGCTTTCACCAATTATTAAGGAAATAATGAAAACTAACATTATTTTGAGAAGCTCGAGAATACTACTAAGTGACGAATTAATTTCTGTAGCTGAAAGCAAACTAAGACACATCGATTGCGTTAATAAATACTCAGAACAAACTGCCTGTGTTTACGTCAACAGACACACGTGGAACGCTTCATTTGCAGTTTTGTAAATCACCGCAAGGTAGCGTATTCGAGCGCTGGAGTTCCGAATGGGATCGTTTCCAAAATTTTAAAAGTATTTTTTTCTGAAAGAACATCATGCTTAAAAACATAGGATCTAACAATTTTTTAAAAAATTTGTTTAAGTTTGATATTTTTAAAAAATTACTTAAATCGGTGCGCTTTCATTGTTTACATTTCTTGCCAATGACATCACCTAATATAATGACAAATATTTAATTCGCATCTTTACTCACGTGTATTGGCAACGATATGGTTGATAGCAAGCGTAGAGCGCAATTTTAATTCGCTTCTTGATTATCATTACGTAGAAACGCGATAGAAAGATGCGGCAAAGTGCATCATTTGTAACGTCATCAAGACCATGCCCCATGCCCTGTTTGAAAAATCGGGCAGTTAAAAAAAATGATTAAAAAATAACTGTTGGGAAAATGAAAGAATTTTCTGGGTCCATGTTATTTTTTTGCTTATTCTATCAAATTCTGTTACAAAAAGTACTACTTTTGACTGAAGGAAACAACCCCATTTATTTCTCTTAATGAGCTTGTTTTAAATTCTTTTTGAAAGCGATTAAAGATTTTCTTTTTGCAAGAAAATAATATATTAGCTGCTTTATTTAAAAGGTGCTACAACGTTATTTGCTCGTTTATTTATTTTTTACGCACATATTTCTTTATAGGAGCGTGGCATATTTTATTTCTAATAATCAGCTTAAAATGTTAAAAATGTTATGTTAGAGGTAATTTGCGAATTTAGCTAATTTTGAGAAAATTAATCAGATACTAGAAAGTCGATACTGTTAGACCAGAAAGTAGGCTCGTTTAGTTATGGACGGAACTTCTTGTATATATTACTAAAAACGGCCCTTTTTCTGAAGCATCAGGATGTCCGAGTTGCTCTTGCTGCATTCCCCTCTCAATGGCCCTGCATTCAATGTATTTTTGAGCATAATTTAACAGATGAGTATTTTTTGACCGAACCTTTTTTTTTTTCTTTTAAAGATGGGGGGAGCGATATATTCCAGGAGTTCCCAACCTTTTCCGATTCGCAGCACGCTTTAAACAATTAAAATTTTCTCACCAGCCCCAGGCTTTATACGTACATATTGTTACAAATTCTATAAATAGTAATTATTTTTGTGATTAATTTGTCGTAATCTAGCTAAATTTTGTCGTTTATTAAATTATCTTTCATCTAAAATTATTGTAGTAACTTAACCTGTAAATAGTTTCTTGTAATGAATATACAGCCCCGTACATTCGGCTGAAGTATACGGTCCCCTCATTTCTGAATGATAAAATTTGTGAATGGAAAGAAATAAGAAAGTGTAGAACGGAGTAGGATTTTCTGGAATATCTGAGAAGCTCGTTCGATGTCTATAAATATGCCGAATGATAAAAAGTCAGTCTCGACTGAGCCGTTGGGATGAGAGCATGTATTTTGCTCTGTGTGTATTAGCCTTCTTTTTCGCTGTGTTGTTTTGCGTATTTGGATGAAATACGTGTGTCATCGTTGAGTATACAATATTAATTGATATTTGCCTAATTGCTGTGGTCAATTTAGCAGTTGTTAACGCTCTTTCCTGTGCATAGTGTAAATAAATCTCCTGTGTATTCTCAAGAACTGTCGTCATTTCAAGAAAGTTTGAAGTTTCTCAACAAAAAATGTTCAAAAGTTAAATTTTGCATTTTTTGACTCATTTTTATTTTTGCTTCAAACTTTAAATATATTAACCCTGCATCTGATTTTGAACTTTTTTGCAATTGGAAGTATGCATCTAGGAGGACTAATGGTTGCGAAAATAGATGTTTTGCAACCAACGGTTTAAAACGGAACACACCGTGGCGATTTGGCGACACCCCTCGCCTCTTCTTGTGGCACCCGCTTTGGGAATCTCTGGTATCTTTATCTTTCTTTACTAATAATAAATCTGAAAGTCTGTTTGGATGTCTCTCTGCCTGAAACTCTGTGACGAGCATAGCGCCTAGACCGTTCAGCCGATTTTCACGAAATTTGGCACAAAGTTAGTTTGTAGCATGGGGGGTGTGCACCTCGAAGCGATTTTTCTAAAATTTGATTTTGTTCTTTTTCAATTCCAATTTTAAGAACGTTTTCTCGAGCAAAATTATCATAAGATGGATGAGTAAATTACGAAATTATCATAACGTGGAGCCGTAACATGGGCAAGCTAATTGGCGAGAAATTCACAATACATTATTTGTTTGTAAATATACAGGCGAACCAAAAGACCTTTTAATTTTCTACTACGGGCAAAGCCGTGCGGGTGCCACTAGTATTCAATATGGTAATTCCACTGCTCAATAAATAGCACGTTAAATTTATTTCAACTGAAAATTCATAAGAGGCTGTCGATAAATGACACGTCACACATTTTTTCCAACAAATTTGACCCCTTTTCCTCTACCTGCTTCATAAAGTGTTACACTTAACCTTAACCCCCTCCCCTTGTCCCATGTCACGCTAATCTCCCTTCTTCTTCGAATCGTGACATTCATTTGTGGACGGTCCCCAACTTTTTTCTTTATAGCAGCGGATGTGCTGTTCTCTGTCAATTTAAAGTGCTATCGCTTTTCCCAGTTTGGTAGCTGGAGTGTTTCATCATCCTCGGGTTGTGACCTCTATTCCTATACTTCTACTTCGTGTACGAGTAAACGTACATTTTCATAACGAACTTTTCGAAACGGGAGATTCTCGCAGGGCTGCGGAGTCGAAGGGAAAATGACCGACGTCGGCTCCGACTCCTGAATCTCAGTCCTACTCCCAGGGCCGCACAGAGCCAAGGCGGGCCCCTCGTCAGTTATGTCGCCGAGCCCCTCCCGCCCTCCAAAAAAATGAAAAAAAGGAAAGAAAAGAGGGAAAAGAAGAAAAAAAGAGGGAAGAAAGAAAAGAAAATGGAGAAAAAAAGAAAACAAAAGCGGAGGGGGGGGGGGGGGGGAGAGTAAGCGCCATCCTTCAGGGCCCGAATGATTGCAAGATCTTCTCGGTTTGGTTTGCCCTGAACGACGTACGTGTTTATTTAATTAGAAAACAAAAACATAATTACATGATAAAAACATATAGAGACACATGATCCTGGTTACAAAAAAAATCGTGACTACATATAAACTGAATTCAATGGCCAAACAGTACCAGTTCTATGATAAGGCGGGAAAAAGAAGTTGCTTATTTTGGAAAAGAAAGTTAATAAGCGAAAGAGCCTTCCTGTAGGCCTCTTTATCGATGAAGATGAAACGCTTCCATTGCGCTCTTAAATTACTTGAAATCACAACATGGAAATTTGAGGTAAATCTGCAGTGGAAGAAGAAGTGCTCAAAGTCTCCAAGTTCCCCACAAATGCAGTAGGGAGATTCAAGGAGGTTTCTTGTGTGGAGGTAAGAATGGGTAAGCCCATGGTTAGTGGTGAATTGGTTTAAGGGAGAACTTTGGAGTTGAGACAAAGAGACAGTGTTGAAAAAATCATAGGGGGGGGGGGAGAGAAGAAAAGAAAATCAAAACTGCTTACTAGAAAACAATTAAGGGGAGGTGGGGCCTGTTGGTCTGCTTTTTTACTTATTTTTTATCGCATGAAAAAATTTAATGAGCTGTTCGATTTTCTACAATAAGTTTCACTAAACACTTCTCAATAATATAGATTTTTTTGGAAGCGTTGAATTGATAAATTCTTTTTATATTAATTTTTTAACGGAACCTCGTAAAGTGAACCAACGTGTCCCACGGGTGGAGTACGTTGGTCCGCCTGGTGGAGCACGTTGGACCGCATAACTCAAACAACATTTTTTACAATTTTAGTGATAAATGCCACCAAACTTTGTGACTACCTTATTCTTTTTTATGTGTAGAGTGAAAAATACAAAGTTTAAAGATCAATATAACATATTAAATTCATTTTTTTTTATAAATCATCTTTATTTAAAAACAGCAATAAGCATTCACCATTACTACACTATTTAAAAAAAAAGAAAGAAAAATCAATTTTTGAATATTCATCAGACAATTAATGCAGATTAAAATTAACTAAAGATGCGTTAAATGATATCTGGGAATATGAAAGTGCTACTTCTTGAGCTTTACGCACTTTTATTGGACTGGATTTTTAAACTATAAGTCATACGTTAATTTTATGCCAAGTTACATCAATATTTGCTAGGGGGAAAAAGCTCTTCATTGCATTGCGCGAAACAACTCCAAAAAGGAATGAATCCTGTTATACTACTACCATATATTTCAAAGAAAAAGTACAATAAAAATTGACAGTTCTAAGTTAGCATACCTTTGTGTTCTAAAATTAAAATTAGATAATCTTAAGTAAAAGTATATTTTTGTATTCCTTTAATCAATTATTAGTTTTATTTTGTTTCTATATAGAATGCTTGTTTAGCAAAAATATTTTATTTAATACATGAACTTTTTTATAGCATGTACTGCATATTTTACTCTTAGGAAACAATTGTTTGCAAAAATTTGCAAGTATATTTGAAAATATAAATAGTAAAACAGTGTAGATATGAAATAAAAAAATTAATTTAGTAAAATTTTTGTTAAATAATTATAAAATATATCCCTGATTTTTTTTTCCATCTAAGTTTTTATTATTATTGTTTCAAAACTTGTGTAACACGCAATGAAATGAATGTATCTCTACATAGTATAAAATGAAGTCTCCAAAAAGCGTCTGTTTGTTTGAACTCGCAAAACTCGAGAACTACCCGGCCGATTTTGCAGAAAAGTTCGAAAACAATTCGATGAATAGTTCTTTTTTTATTCCAATTTAGGCCCAATTTTCACATAAATTCCCGAATATGGGGGTGAAAAATTACTCGCAAATAGTAATATTACATATCGTTGGAAAGGGAAGAATTTTCCGCGTTCTACGCAATTTGTTCCAATGCTCTAACTTAATTGCGGCGGGAGTTTTTTACGTTTTTAGCTCGAATTTTTTTAGGCTTAGCTGAAATTTAGGCACTACTTTCTTCATTAAATCCATCAATAAAAAGTGAAAGAATTGTCCCACAGTTTTCTTTTTAACAGCATTGGAAAGAGCAGTTTTTGTTACTCCAGATCTAACTCGACCCAAGGTCGAAAGTTTAACGCTCTATCTCCATTAGAAAAAAAGTTACAAGCGAATTAAATGAAGTTCAAAAATCTGTTCTCTATTCAAGTTTTTAACCATTTTATTTTGCGTTTCTACGGTAACGCTTTTTGAATTCATTGCTTATTTCCATCTTTCTCATTTTCAATTCTTAAACTTATTTTATTTTGTGTTTCCAAGGTTACGCATTTTAAATCCATCTTTCTCATTTTATTTTAAATTCTTAAAAGTATTTTAGTATCTGTCGTCATTGTTTGGCGAGAAAATTTTGCATGATGGTTTTTTTTTTCTTTCATTTAATCCTGGTTATTGAAGATACTTCACTTGGCACAATGGTTTTTTTTCAAGGTAGACCGGGCAAAGCCGGGCAATGCAGCTAGTGATATACAATCACTTAGAATATTGTTATAATTATTGTGGTGTAAGAGAAAAAAATAAGTTTTTAAATTATGTGGGGTAGGTTGGTCCGGTCCAACGTGCCTCACAAAGAGTGGACTAACCCACCCCAGGTTTGAAGGAGTGATGTCATATTTTTTTACTTTTTGACAAAAAATGAAAAAATGGCCAATTATTACTTACTTTTTGAAAGAAGTTTTTTCCCGCAATCTTGATGAAAACCATTTAAAAAAAAATTAATTAAAAATAAAAAAATATAAAAAAGTTACAGTTTTCTGAAAATTACTCAGGACTACTGAAATAACTTTCTGAAATAAAATTTGTTCAATGTAACTGTACCATGTGCTTTCCTTATAGGATTTGTAGGACCATAGGTGCTATTTTTTGGTCATAAAATAAAATAAAAAATATTAATAGTATTAAAATAATTGAGAGCGGTCCAACGTGCCCCACGGTCCAACGTACCCCACCTTCACACACACACACTATTTTGAGTGCCACAACAGTAAATACCAAAAGAGTAAATTTTATTTAATCTTTACGTTTTCTCTTACTCGCAGTCCCCCTCCCCTTTTTTTTCCTTTCCTTTTCCTTTTTTTTTTTTGCGTCAGTGTCCCCCCCCCCCCGTCCAAGGCGCAGGCCCCTAGTTTCCGACTAGGCCAGTGATTCCCAACCTGGGGGCGATCGCTCTCAAAGGGGCGATCGAACTCTTCTAGGGGGCGATAAATTTCTGGGGGGGCGATAGGGGGGCGACCGGTATTCGCATACCTGGTAATGGGAAATTCTTGACCTGTCAAAAACTATATTTATTAAAACGAATCAGTACACAATTCAGAAATATCTTTCAGAATACCTGTGTTGTGTAATACCGAACCAAGCATATGGCACGTCAAATCAAAGAAAGTCGTTCCCAGAAAATAAGGCATGTATGATTTACACTCAATCCAATCTGTTCGGATAAAAAAAATCCTAAAACCGAAAAATTATATCTTTTATTTTATTGCCGTTTTCACGAGGAAGAAAAAAAAAATCTTGTAAGCACTGTCTGACCGTTGGCGCCAGCATATATTTAACGCCTGAAAAGTAGATGGATATGTGTAGGAATGGATTTTTGCATTTACTTATTAGTTGTCATTCAGAATCTTGTAATCAGCGCATAAACCTCATTACGTAGTTTCTATTGTTTGATTTAATTTAGTGAATTTCTGTTTAATTGTGCATGGTTCGTAGTGTGGAAGTTCGATATGAATTCGAAAAAGAAGTGCCGGCAGTATTCAGAAGAGTATTTAAAATTTGGTTTTGTCACGTCACCACAAGTTTCCGCACTGTCTTTTGTGCGATAAAACATTTTCTAGCAATGAAGCGATGAAGCACTCGCGAATGAAAGAGCATTTGTCAAGAGTACATGGTGACAAAGTAAATAAACCTCTTTGTTATTTTCAAGACCTCAAAATAAAAGCGGATAAACGGCCAAAGGTGGGTGGTGAATTACTTATAAGACAAGCAACAGATCTTGACAAAGGGCTTCTTGCTTCTTACGAAGTGATTCTTTTGATAGCAAAATGTGGTAAGCCTCATACGATTGGCGAATCTCTTATTCTACCGGCTGCCAAAAAAATAGTTGAAATTTTGCTTGGTGAGGGCTCTAGTAAAAAGATAAGTCAATCTCTCCCCCTGAGTAACAACACAGTTTCCAGGAGAATAGATGAAATGGCTGCTGACGTTGAGTGCAAACTCATGAATGTTTTGAAACAAAGTTAATTTGCACTACAGATTGATGAATTAACTGTGACAGATAACAGAGCTATTTTATTAGCTTACGTGAGGTTTATTAATGATCTGAAAGAGATAGTGGAGGAAATGTTGTTCGCCAGAACTTTGATTACTGATACAAAGGGATCGTCGATTTTTAAAGTGATGAAGGATTATTTTGAAGAAAAAGAAATTCTATTGACAAATGTAAGTGCTTGCGAAGCAGATGGCGCCCCAGCCATGGCGGGTCGTCGTATTGGGTTTCTTGCACACCTTAAAAAAGAAGTGCCAGAAGTGATTACCATCCATTGTGTCATTCATCGTCAACACTTGGCTGCAAAAAAATTGAGTGGTGTTTTACATGAAACCTTACAATTAGTCATTACTGGTATTAACAAGATCAAAGCTAATTCTCTCAATGATCGCCTGTTTCGAGAGCTTTGCCATGAAAATGATGAAAAATTCGAACGCTTGCTTTTACGTACGTCTGTGAGATAGCTTTCCAATGGAAACTGTTTGCGCCGTTCCTTTGAATTATTCGACTCTGTAGCTGAGTTTTTCGACTTGCATGATCCTGCTTTAAGTGAGAATTTGAAACAGCGCAAATTGGAACTTGCGTATCTCACAGATATTTTTGAAAAAATGAACGAAGTCAACATTAAGCTTCAAGGAAACAAGATGAACCTCATCAAGGCCAAAAGCATAATTTCAGCATTCATTGCCTAATTCGAAATCCTCAAGGCAAATATTGGCCGTAAAGAATTTACCCTGTTTCCGACTCTAAAAAAAAGTTTAATCGTGGATGATTAACTTCCTGAAGAAAAAATTTTAAGTTTTATTGATCACCTTGATCAGTTAAAAAAGAACATGGAATCAAGGTTTGCAGATTTGATCAACTTACAAATTCCTGACTGGATTTTAGACCCATTTAGTTTTCACGATGTGGATGAAGTGGAAAACTCTTTGCAGACAGAGTTTATGGATTTGAAATTTGACTGTGAATCAAAAATTACTTTCAAGCAATACGGTTACGAACTTGCCTGGGTGAAGCTTATGGATACTTACCCACAACTTTGGAAAAAAGTTGAACAGCTCCTCATCTCATTCCCCTCAACATATTTAGTTGAAAGAGGATTTAGCTCTGGAGTGCAGCTTTTCACGAAGCAAAGAAATAGATTGGACATCTGCCTCAAAGGGGACCTCAGATTAAATCTCACTAATATAAAGCCAGACATCAAAGCTTTAACGGAGTTCCATCAAGCACAAAGCAGCCATTAAAAAGGTAAAAAAGAACAAATCTCAACAGTTAAAATTTTCAATTTTTTCCGGATTTCAATTTAAAAAAAAAGCATGTTACTGAAAAATGTAGTATTCTTATTTTTGCTAAGTATGTAAATGACGTTGGTTAATTAAAGCACATCAAATTACGTTTTATCTTTTTTCTTTTTTTTTTTTGGAGGGGGGGGGGGGTGAGAGGGGAAGGGGTTAAGAATAAAAAATTCAGTTTTAAAGCTAATTATTGTTTTATCATGCACTTTTTGAAGCTTTAAACAAAAATTAGGTGTTCAGTAGCATTAATCATCACTAAAATCAGCGCCAACTAATTTATGTTTTTAAGGGAAGAACGTGGGGGGCGATAGGTGTAATTTGACTTCCAAAAGTGGCGATGGGCCAAAAAAGGTTGAGAACCACTGGACTAGGCTGACATGGCCTCTCGTCGGCCTGCCTATTCCGACTCTGGCTTCGCAGCACTAACAGGGCTGCGGACTCCGAGGGAAAATGGCCGACTCCGACTCTTGGAATGGAGTGATTTCCATCAGTCAAAAGTGCTACTTTTGACTGATTCTATCGCGTTTCTACGTTACGATAATCAAGAAGCGAATTAAATATTTGGTTCTGTGAATGGCAACACTGAATGGCATTTCATGATTTGTGATGTCATCGATCAGAAGCGTAAACAATGAAAATGCACCAGTTTAAGTATTTTTTTAAACATATTAAATTAAACAAATTATTTAAAGAATGCTCAGATCCTATGTTTTTACGTACGCTCTTTCAGAAAAAAAAAATACACTCCTATTTGTGAAAATCGCAACACCATGAAGGAAGCATCATAGTTGAATGAAATTTAATACACAGTTGAGTAGTAATGGTACAAATAAATGATTACATTTTCAAACCAAACAAACAATAAAAAAAGATAGAAATTAGTATTTTGTGTGGCCACCACGCGCCGCAATAAGAGCTGCTGCACGACTCGACATGGAGTGAAACAAAGTTTGAATATCTGCCTGCGGAGAGTATTCCATATTGTTTGTGTGATCAACCGAAGTTCGTCTGTCGAAGCAACAGGACGAGGATCACGAGCGAGATGCCGCCCTACGAAATCCCACACATGTTCAATCGGTGACATATCCGGGGAATATGCAGGCCAAGGAAGAAGCTGTACCTGTTGCGAATCAAGGTAGGATTTGACAGTCCTGGCGACATGTGAACGGGCATTATCCTGCTAGAACACAGCCCCTGGCAATCCTTGCAGGAAAGGCATAGCTTGGGGCTGTAAAACTTCGTTTATGTATCGGGTACTGTTCAAATTGCCCACAATTTGTAGCAATTGTGATCGTCCATGATATGCTATGGCACCCCAGACCATAACTCCGGGTGTTCGTCCACTGTGGCGTTCGATAATGCACTCCGGGATGTGCCGTTCACCGGCATAGCGCCTGACACGAATTCAGCCGTCAAGGTGCCACATATTGAAGCGGGATTCGTCAGAAAAGACGACCTACAGCCAATCAGCATGCCAGCTCGTATGCACATTGGCCCATAGTAGCCGCAGGCGGCGATGGTTTTGCGTGAGACGAATCCTGTATAAAGGAATCCTTGCGCGCAGCGGAAGTCTCCAAATTGATGAAGCACACAACACCTGTAGCTGTTAACAACTGTGCTGCCAATTGTCTAGAAGAAGCTGTGCGGTCCGTCAGCGCCATACGCACCAGGTGTCTGTCACCGCGAGCTGACGTCACATTTCGGGGTCCACTCCCGGATTTCCGACCCTCGTCCGTCCACAGATTCCAAACACGCATGATTGTGCTGCTGTTACGCTGCACACGAGCGGTTACTGCACGATAAGACAATCCAGCTTCACTAAGGCCGGCGATTCTGCCCCGTTCAAACTCCGAAATTTGCTCAAATTTCGCTTTCTTTTGTCAAAGAGGCATAGTAAAGATTCAGTTAACGTTTACTCTAGCATATAACCAGGGGCGGCAAATAGGGGGGTCAAGAGGGGGCGGTCGCACCCCCAAATTTTTTGAGCAGAATGATAGAATATGGGTGAATTCAATTTATGTGAAACGGAAATCAATGTTCATTTTTAAAAAATCTCGCTGGTTCTCAGTAACTATTTGATGAAACTCGACACATTTTCAGACTGGAAAAAGTGTTTTTCGTTATTTGTATAATGACTTAGAAATTCATGAAGTATTTTCCAGCCTTTTCAGAACACAGAAAACTGATCGAGAACCATGATTAATTTTAACTAAAGAAGACATTTCCTCATATAGGCTAAATATTTCATACTTCTGTGCCCAGAATGGTGTGTCCAATATGAGAGGCTCGTGCAAAGTGGTGTGGCTGCAAGGTTTCCGCAAGAAAATTCCTTGATATTTTACATTCACATTTACGCTCATTTTTTAAGTGTATATTTATTTAATGAGTGTTCATCGCTTTCTTCTGCTAGAAACACGTTTCAGCTGCTCAATGCATTATATGCTTTCATAGAAACTTCTTAAAAATGTATGTGATTATTGAAAAAAAAATATATCAGCAAATACCTTTTATTGGGCTCTATAATTATGCAATCTCGAAGTGACACAAGATGGTCTTCAAGAGTTAAAAAGATTTCTTTATAACTTCAAAGCAGTGATTTGACGACTGGAAGAATGATTGCATAACCATTCTTTCAATGGTGAAAAACCTCATGCCCTTTTTCATGTATGACTTCGTTTGAATTTTTATTCAATTTGTTTGTATTGAAGAAAGTTTTTGAGAAATGCTTTACTCTATCAAAACATCTTGAATCCGCTACGCTTAATTTTTGGACTATTCAAACCACAGTTCAATCTACAATTAAAACTGAAAATGGATTTTACATAGATGTATATTTCAATCAATCGTGAAACTTTTCGAAAAAATTCTTCCTCCGAGCCACTTAAGGCGCAAAAAAAAAAAAAAAAAAAAAAAATCCACATGATGATGTGAAGTCAAACATTGATTTTTCAATATTTTGTATGAAGTAATAGATTCAGTTTCGAATGAAATTAACACAAGATTTGATGATAATTATTTTTCTGTATGGTTGGCTCTATATTATCTGGATTGGATTTTGAAAACGAAAAATAAAATGTTTCAATTATAAGTAAAAATTTTAGCATGAGGCAGGAAAAATTACAAGCAATATACCTAAAAACTGGTTATCACAACCAGAGACTGCAGTTTGTCCTTGTAATGGACTCATCAGTCTGGAATAGTGAATAGCAGAGCTGGAGGCAGATGACGTCTCATTGAAGCTGAGAGCGCTCAGGAGACTAGATTATTCAATGATGAAAAATTAAGCTCCTCACAATTTTTTAAGCTGTCTGTGTGATTTTGAAGAGCAAGATATAAAAAGCATACATAACTTTGTTACTTTAATTGTTTTTTAACTATTTCAATTGCTCAGCTAGTAGAGAAAGATTTTTTTGTCTCAGGAGATTAAAGACTTATTTTCGAAGCACAAAGGGCAAAAAAAAAAAAAAAAAAAAAAAAAAACTATTTGGCTATAGTGGCAAAACAGCACGGCAGTGGGCACTAACAGATTAGTAACAGGATTCCCTGCTCTTCCGAATTTCAAAAATCGTGCACTAAAACTTTTCCAAAAGGTATAAAAACTTTAGTATCGAGATGTTTTGTACGATAACTTATTAGAAAGTGAATCAAAATTTTATTTGTTTCTAAACACTAATTTTTATTCATATTAAACCGATTTTTTGACCACTTCCTGTTAGCTAATGTGTGTTTGGGACCGCACTGTGGTAATACATATTAAAGAAACTCGACCCCCCAAATGAAACGCTGAAATGCCGCCCCTGCATATAACCACCGATAATCATACACGCAACGCTACAGCCGTCTATTTATATCCGGTTCGATCCGCCGTTCAGAGGGCGCTGCTAAGCATACATATGCGCTACCGGTCTGCAATTCTAATCATTTGCATATCATGCCCTACTTTACATTTTCTGCAATTTTCAACTCACTCGCGTAAGTCCTTCGTGGTGTTGCAATTTTCACAAACAGGAGTGTACTTTAAAATTTTGGAAACGACCCCATTCAACGAAAGCCGTTAAAAATAACTATTATTAAACTAGAAAATCGCCCGTCAAGGTATGGCGGGTGAAAATTCCTTCTTCTCTTCTACATTTGAACGAAGCCATTGCCTGTTTGGTGATATTTTGGTAGTTGAAATTTTAAACCTAACACCAGTGGATTAAACCTAACAACTCCAGTAGATACTCCAGTAGAAAGAGTTCAGTGTTTCCGTTTCTTCATTCTCTTGAAATGACACAATCATACCTGTAAAACAGTTAAGTGACCGGATCGAGCTCAGCCTTGTCACAATTAAAGCCCTGGATCCGTCTCTTCGGACGGATCGAGGGCTTTAGTCACAATAAATCCTTTCCCTGCATGTCAAACATTACCAAAAAATATTATCAAATTATCCTGCTACACGGCGCGCGTTTTACTGTTGATGACGTCAGAGCGTTACTCGATCAGTAAATTGGCTGTTGTATGATATTTTACTTGACTTTTTTAAGGATTATTTTACTCTGCACTGAAATTATTTTCAGATTTGTAACAATATAATTCATTCAGTTTTTCTCAACCTCTTTTGATCCACGGAGTGGTAACAGCTTTTGAAAAACATACGTGGACCAGTGATACATATTTATTTCTTCCCCTTCTTTCTCTCTCTTTTTTCTTATATATTTAAAAAAAAAAAAAAAAACTTGCATTGCGGATTTGTTTAAAAAAAAAAAAAAAAAAACGATTTTTTTTTACGGACCGACCGGTGATGGTCTCTCTCTCCTACCTTTCTTAGAACAAAAATCGACTGGAGGACCGTTAAATACTTGAGGAAAAAAACTGCGAACGACTGAGGGTTTTTCCATTTTTCTAAAATAAAATAATAATGATAAATGAATTAATAAATGTATAAATAGAAGTTCATTTGGTGTTAAAGAAATGTTACAAAAAATATTTAAATGCTAAGAGTAAGATAAATATTTATTGTAACATACTGCAGCAATAAATATTGCTATGAAATCATGAAAAAGTACAAGAATTAATCGTAAAATTCAAGAAAAAGATGTCATACAGGATTTTGTTTTCTATTACGATGGTGTTATCTTCTTCTTTTTTTTTCTTTGAGAAAGGAAATTCTTTTAAACCAGACGAGCTAAAATCTCTAAAGACCGGTCAAATTTTTCTACGGACCGGTGTCGTACCGCGAATCGCTGATCTAAATCAATATCATTTCGACTTGGTGAACCAGAGTGATGGTTTGCAAGTTTAGGAGCAAATCGAGGTATAAATTAGTTTTAGCTGGTGTTAAAATGGTTTCCGGAATTAAATATTTTGTTCTGTGAATGGCAACACTGAATGGCATTTCATCATTTGTGATGTCATCGGACAGAAGCATAAACATTAAAAGCGCGCCGATTTAAGTAATTTTTTAAAAATATTAAACTTAAACGAATTATTTAAAAAATGGTCAGATCCTATGTTTTTAAGCATGCTCTTTCAGAAAAAATACTTTTAAATTTTGGAAACGACCCCATTATGTTTTACTTTTATCATTGTACACTTACTTCAAAACAGCACACTCTAATTTTCGGGTGTAATTAATCATTTTTAGGAAAATGATACAAGAAATTTTTAAAAACACTGAAAAAAATCATATATTCAAACAAAAATGGGAAACATTTTCAAAAAAAATTAAATTTATAAAATACAGAATTTGTAGTACATAAAACATTTTTCAATTGCAACGTCACCTGATACAGTAGACACTATACAAAATAGTCTCACAATATTTGAATCAAGATTATAGTATTCGATGATAAGAAAGACATATATAAAATCTAAATAATAAATGATAATAAAGACACAATATATATGTAGTTATAAAATACATAGCAAAAAAACAGAGTATTGCTAATTTCATATAATATGCATAAAAAAGTATGTGCTTTTGTGTCTTCTAAGGCAAACTTCGCATGTTGACTATAGTGCATTCAGCGTAGAGTGATAGAGGAAGAAAGACAGAAGTAAACAAAAGGACGCCCCAGCTGGCGATACCGTTGCCCGCGTGGCGTTGGAACGAAGAAAACGGCGCCAACTAGATAAGCGAAAGATCATGAACAGAATCGCCAATACAACAAGTAATTCGTGAAAGTGGCAAATGTTGGGAAAAAACAGAGACCCTGTTAGTTTATTTCCGCTATCACTTTTCCCTGAATGCACGATAAATTCCGAAAGGCACTGCGTGTTCTAAGTGAAAAATTTGTACACCAAATTGTAGTTTCCAAAAGAAGCACGGAACGCCAACATATGAAGTTAATAACCCTTCATATTGCACGACAGTTTTGTCTACATAAATGTTGAACATAAAAAATAGAATATGATAGTTTGTGAAAGCCGATTATTTGCATCGCTAAAATTTAAGTTTCTGAGAGAAGGGAAATCATGGCTCCTTCAAATTTATGAACGATATGTGATATTTTATAGCACTTCTTTTTTGGACGGATAAAAGGCAGCAATATTATTTCGCGATTTCAATCTGTTATCAACTGCAAAATTTCGCGTTTAATGTGCTACTTTGATTTTCACAGCTTTATTCCAAATTCTTTAAATCATTGCTTAGTTTTACTCCACTATATTATCAGTTTAGTGAATGTTCTAAATCCTCCTCATGCATTCACCAAAACAGGGATGGATACAAGGAGTGAGTTGTGAACTCCCTCCCCCTCTAAAATTTTCGAAAATATTATCCATCCACATAGTGTTTAAACACTTTACGAATAAAATGTAAACAATGGGGTAGTTTCTTTCTGTCAAAAGTACTACTTTTAGTCATTGAAATGGATAGAATGAGCAAAAAAATAACATGGACACAAAAAGTACTTTCATTTTCCCAACCGTTTTTTTTTAATTTTTTTAAATGTCCGGTTTTTCAAACAAGGCGCGGTCTTGATGACGTCACAAATGATGCACTTTGCAGCATCTTTCTACCACGTTTCCACGTTATGATAATAAGAAGCGAATTAAATATTGCGCTCTACGCTTGCTATCAACCATTTCGTTGCCAATACAAGTGATTGAAGATGTGAATTAAATATTTTGCACTGTGAATGGCAACACTGAATGGCATTTCATCATTTGTGATGTCATCGGCAGAAGCCGTAAACAATGAAAGCGCTCCGATTTAAGATTTTTTTTAAAAATATTAAACTTAAACAAATCATTTAAAAAACTGGTGAGATCCTATGTTTTTAAGCATGCTTTTTCAGAAAAAAAGAAATACTTTTAAAATTTTGGAAACGACCCCATTACAGCAATCTTTTTAATTCATATATCATTTTTAAAAGAAAAATTTGAAATACAACTTTATTTTTATTGCTTATGAAATTGACTACGTTGTAAAGTTTGTGCATTTTTCAATGCCTCATTCTGGCCGATTTGGTGCTTTTTATTGACACTCGAATAGTTTCAAAAATTTTTCGTACCCTACGCTCTCCAGCATTACATCCTCCCTAAAACGGGAGATAGTATCCTTCCCTCCAATTCCGGCAAGAATCATGTGAAGTTAAGACCTCCTTTACACGAGGCAAATTTGTTGAATCAACACTCAAAAGTGTGGTTATCAGGATGTGCAAGGGCAAGAGCGATTATATGGGGGGGGGGAGGCAAGTGGGGGTTCAAGGCCCCTCCCCTTTGAAGTTAGAACTTCCTTTGTTTTGGTACTTTTTTCTCTGCAAAAATGTAAAAAAATTTCTTCTCCAGCAATTAATGAATAAGTTATTAAAAATCTCAAATTTTAATAACTCTAATCTGTACTGAAATCGGTGTCTATGGGGAAAATATCCTGCTAAACCATGGGGAAAATATCTGAGCCCCCCCTTAAAATTTTGCATATGGGCGCCCTTGTGCAAGGGCGTATCCAGCTCAAAATAGAAGAGGGGCAAGTTATTTAGACAATTAAGGATGGCCCACTGCCCCCCCCCCCCCCGATTTCGGAAACAAGTTAAAGATGCATTTGTGTATGTATTGTGCTGTTTTCTCCCTTAAAAAAAAAAAAAAAATGAGTACATTTGTCCTTTGTATAATAACATTTAAGTTGAAAGTTTCCAAAAACATCACGAATATTACATACTTCCATTTCTATTATTCTTTACATTTCATTTGTACTTTTACCACTGAAATTAGGTTTTTATAAATAGGTTTATTTTCACTAGTTTTAAAAACATTGATCCGTTTGCTTTGAGACGTTGAATTATGTTTCTGCCATTACGCAAGAAAATGCTTTGGTTTCACATTGACTAGATATATGTTTCACAGCAGATAACCGTCATACAATCGAATATTGTGTTAACGAAGTAGAAGGGGCCTAAGAAACAATTTCGCTGTATATCGAAATTATTGTGATGCTACGCAAATTAGTTTGGGGATCTTAGGCGTCTTCTTTAAAACCGAATTTTCGCTATAACGATTTTCGCTAAAACGGGAGTCAACTGCATTATTTTTTTCACATATTAGGGGCCATTCCTTAATTACGTAAGGGTCCCGAGGGGGAAGGGGGGTTACAAAAATCTCTACATACCCTTACTTGGGGGGAGGGAGGGGTCAAATCCATTCTTATGTAATATTTTCCTAGTTGATATTTTATATCAGAAGTCGCTCGGTCAAGTGGTTTGGAAGAGATCATATTTCATTTGCTTCTGGAAGGTAAAAAACGTATTAGGATAAGCTGATTTTTACTTGTTTTACAAAGAATGAATAGTGTAAAATATAATCAGGGCCCTTCTAAGAGATGATGGCGCCCAGGAGCGAAAATTTTCTCCCCCCCCCCCGCCACACACACAGCGAATATTGAGCGTATACTGGAAAAGTACTGTTTTTTTTTTTTAAATAATTAAATATGTAATCTGAAATCTTTGTGTACCACATAAAATCAGAAATTAAATGTAACGAGTTAGCATTTTAAAAGCTTTTTCTTTATGACGGAATAAAAAAAATTAAATAATAATAATAAATTATAATACATACAGCAACCAGTAACAGATATACTTAAGACATCGCTCTCGGGTTAACTCAATTTTCTGAATCTTTTAATGTATTTAGAATTTTTTAAACTATTTTTCTCTCATGCAACTACATCTCATCTGGCGTTTGGCTTCTTCTGGATCCTCCTGAACTAGTTAATTCTATTTTTATTTGCTCAATATCGAAAAAAGGTCCGGCCCCCAATAACAGACACCGAAAAATCTGATGATACCCAGTATGGGTATCCCCCCCCCCCCCAGACAGGAGGAGAAAAGGATGAGTAAGAGACAAAATTCCCGTTTTCGCTTGAAAATGTGACAAAAATTCTTTATTTTTAGAACTAAAGCCTCATTAAATTCAAATGAACATGCAACACCAGCAGACCTCGTGGTAGCTGCTCATAACCTTCCACCACTGCCTCGTAAAGACCAACTGGATAAAGAGCATTACATTTACAGGGGTCCCCCCCCCGTCTAAGAGCGAGGGCGCACCCCCCTCCCAAAAAAATAATTAAAAATACCCCTCAACCCTTTTTAAAAATTTCAATGGTGCAATCTGCGCCATGAGACCCCCCCCCCCCCTCTAGGTGATAGGCACCCTTGACATTTAGATTTTAAATCATTAACTAGTACGCTTTTTACAAATTTTGAGTTGTGTCACTTTCCTTGCCGGGATGCGATGTGTTCCTCAGGGCCGATCCTAGCAGGTGTGCACCGCACAAGGGCGGCCAAAGCAAGGGGCGGCCGCAGGCCGCATCATATAGTTCTTTTAATCAAACAAAATTCTTCAAGAATTTCTTACAAGTTGACATAATAAGTCGAATAGATATGCAGAATTTTAAATGTTCAATTATCAAAGTAGGTGTCAATTTTCCAACAGCATACCATATTAAGAAAAATGGAATGTTAGAGCAATGACGAAGGGGCAATGACGGAAATCCCCCCCCCCCCCCGAAGCATAAAAGGGTGCCTTCTAAAGGCCACTAATGCTCATCCCCAGCCTCCAAAGCTTTTATTGACCCTTAACAATGAAGACATATTTTATGCGGGGAAAAAAAAAAAAAAAAAAAAAAAACTGTGCTGATAGAATACTCTCGCAAGTATTTCAAACAACAAATTCTGTGTTCAGCTGTCGTGGATGCATGGAGACTGGAGAGACATTGGAAAATTGCGACTCCCCTGAGAGTCAAACATATATAATCCACGAACTTAAAATTTTTAATTTTCCCCCCTTACAGCAATTTTTTCTAATTAAAATTACGAATGAACTGCCCGGTTTCAGATCAGGTAGGAGGACAGGGCTCTTGCCCCGGGTTACAAATTTTAAGTGTGACTCCAAAACGAAGATACAAAAGGATGCCTTGACGAGACTAAAGAAGACTTCAAACTGCGTTTTTAGGACTTCAATTCCGGAAAATTTCGCTGGTTGAACCACCGATTTTAAGGATGCAATTAAGTCTCTTATTCACCCTTTCTACCTTAATGTAATTAAACATAGCCTAAAAATGATGGCTCCGAAATGTCTTTTTCTGGGGGCAGCTCTTCCCAACGTCATCAAAAATTGCTCAATGGTATTTTTCAAATTTCTTTTTTGAAATTTTTGCGGTAGAGGGCCCTGAAATTCATTCCCTAAGATTACTACCAAAGATGGTTGGAATTAGCGTCTTTAGAGAGCCCCCCCCCATCCTACCCCCTTTCACTTAACGTAATCAAAAAGAAACTAAAATTGCGTTTTTCAATCATCAGTTTCGAAGGACTTTGGGGGAAATACTGCGGATCCCCCTTTTCTCCAACGTAATCACTATGGCTCAAACTTTCGTTTTTAGATGGTTCCGTGCCACCAAATCCTTCCTGCCTAAACTAGCCTGAAACTTGAATTCAGCTTCAAAAAACAGTTCTTGAGGGCACACTGAATCCCCAACCGCTCTTTGTCCCATCGTTTATAAAGCAGTGCCTAAACTACGATTTTGGGACTTCCATTTCTAAAAAATTCCGAATGGCTTACGTAAATTTTCACGGCGCTAGGGCATCCGGCATCCCCCATCAATCGGAGACGTCTGTAGTTGTATTTTTCAGATATTAATATCGAAAAAATATTCAGAAAGATCCGCTGAAGCTTCTCGGTTTCCTTAACGTCACCAAAGAAAGTACAAAATTGCGCTTTTTAGAGCCCTAAAAACCCTTCCTTCACAAAAAATAGCCTAAAATTGATTTTAATTCCGAAAAATATTTCTCTCAGTTCGGTATATTTTCCCGTTTCCCCTATTGTGTCCAAATCTAGCTAAAAAATGTGTTTTTGAAACAATAGTGCCGATAAATTACCAGAGGAAAGATGCCAGACCCCCCTACCTTCACCAAAGAGAGCCTAAATATGAGTTTTAACTACAATTTTGAAAACTTTCGATAGGAGACGACCGAATCTTTCTCCCTCCAGCAAACGTCAACAAAGATAATCCAAAATTGCTTGTTTAAAACTTCCGTTTCAGAAAATTTTCTGGAAGAGCGCCGATCCTTTCAAAACTAAGGTCACAAAAAATAGCTGCAATTTAACTTCAATTTTTAAAGAATTTTAGGAAAGAACTTCAACATTACTTTCCCCTCAAATCTCGAAAAATTTCCTAAAATTGCAATTTTTGACGTCAATATTGAAAATTTCTCCATGGACCTTGAATGTTCCCGACACTTTTGTCCTTGCAATCAAAAACAACCAAAGATTAATTACAGTTATATTTTCATACACCAATTTCGAATATTTTCTGGGGGCGATTCCCCCCCCCCCGTTTCTTCCTCCTCCGTCTTTCCTCTGATGTCACCAAAGACAGACTATAAAATGCGTTTTTACGACTAGTACATTTTTTTTACCTATTAATTTCTTCAAAGATATAAATTGTACCATAGGAGTTTTTTTCTAACTTTTTACATAAATTCATGGACGTTATGGGTCAAAACATGCAAATTGTTCTTCAGGGGCGACCGACACCCTAGGATCGGCCCTGGTGTTCCTTCATTTCAGTTTCGACTTCATTCTTTTTCATTCTGCTAAAAAATATATTTCAGTCAATCTTCTCAAAATTATTTCTCCAAATGGATGTCGGGACGCTAGCTTCCAACGCAAATTGTATCCAACCAGATCCATTTCCCCGACAGCTCAATTCATATAAAGTAAGACAATGGTTTCATTTCTATTCTTTCGTTTTTTCTGCTTTTCTAACAGTTCATCATAAGTGACTTGAAAATGATTCAACTCATCCTCCATCGTTTTTGCTAATTTCTTTAAGTTTTCTGCATTTTTACTTAGGGACCCTTTGTGAATATCAATGGATGTCAAGACTAAAGATACAAACGTCCACACACGAGTCCGGCGCCAGCCAAAGCACCTCGACCTGCAGCTCTCAGCACTGCCGGGCTGACCACCCTTTATACCTTGCAAGACGCACGCAGCGCCATCTGTAAACAGATCGAGAACTATGCCAATTAAGGCTACAGAACGCTGCATGAAGAAGAGAGTGTCAACTACGAAAACGATTCTTTTTGTCAATATATACAGTGACAATGACTATAGAAATTATCAGAGGAAAAGGAATCCTAAAATTGGACAGCGTGTAACCTTAGACATTACATTAATCATTCTTTTTGACGACTGATAAGAATTTATCACTTTCAATGGCATCCTGCACTTTCTTGAACTGATCTACGAATTCAGGCCGCTTGCTTCATGAGTTCAGTCATTGTATCGAAACCTATAATGTCCGTCCATGGCTTTTTTCAACGCTTCCGACTGTTGATCACCACGACAATGTGTCTTGTAGTATTCTTTTATCTTCTTTTATGAGTTCTTGAGCTAATTTCATGTTCTTACTCTCCAGAGAAGTTTCAGCTACTGTGGCTCCGAAGGAAGTCGCTCCCCCCGCGCCCACCATCGATGCACCAGTGATCGCAAGGGGAGTAGTTGCACCAAAAGTGAGAGGAATCAATGCTGCACTCGTGGCACACAGTATGCCTGAAATTGTAGAAAAAGAAATAAGCATCTGATTAAGGAAAGCATTTAAACACATAGAGTAAGATAGAGAGGACACGCTATTAGGACTATGGGCGAAAACCAGAATTTCTAATAGAGAGATATTATCGCTCTCCAAATATCGATATTTTCGATATATTCTTGGGGGGGGGGTGGGCAGAGGTTATAGCTCAGAGCATATTATATATCAAAACAACAGGGGGGCTTGCAAATGGTATTAGCTCAATGCATGACAAAAGTTGCTTCGCAGTCGAAAAAAGTTTTAAATATTCCGTTCAATATTTTGTTTAAAAATCTTTCAATTTGAGTCAGTCTCAATAATTTGAATGTACTTTGAACTATATTTCGTGTTGACGTCTTAAATAGTTTATTTTTAGTCATTTTTATAGCTCTTCGCTTTAATATTTTTACTTCTTAGTTGAGTAACATTAAGTAAATATACTAATAATAAAGTCTCTTTAAAGAATGCAGCTGCAAATTTTGGGAAACTATCACACTATACACCCATTAAGCACACAGAACTATGAAATATACCTTCAATTTTATATGTCTATAATTCTGCATTACCCGACGTTGCACCACGGTCTACCTCGAAAATAAAAGTTTCGTCTAGTGACACATGTTTAACAATCAGGTTTAAAAAAGAAAGGGGAAAAAAATAGCCCAAACATTTTCCGTCAATGTGTAGAAAGCAAAATTTTATGACTCAAAATTTAAATTTACACATCATTGGATTTTTTCGTAATCATTCTGGATTTTCTGGCGAACCCCCCCCCCCCCCGAAAGTGGTCCCCGTACACCCCATTTTGAGATGAAAAATAACTATATGAAAATTCCTGAGCATCAAAGGACCGCTGCGACATGTTTGGAAAAAAAAAAAAAAAAATCCGACGAAAAAGGAAAACCCATTGTGGGGTGTATTTGCACAATCCTCCCCCCTTTCCTCATAGGTAGGCGAAAACCCCTATGACAATTCCTGACCATCAAAGAACCGCTGTGCCAAATTTGGCAAAGATCCGACAAAAACTGGATTTGCATAAGGAAATCCCCTGTGGGAGGGAGGGTGGAACCCATTGAAAACGAAAACTACCCTAATTCAATTCTTGAGCATTAAAAGACCTGTCTGCAAAATTTCTGCAAAAATCCGACGTAAACTGGATTTGAAAAAGGAAAACCTCCGTGGGATGCCCCCCCCCCCCCCCGTCCCTTACCTCATCGGTATTAAAACTCCCTATGAAAATTCCTAAGCATCAAAGAACCGCTGTGTCACATTTGCAAAGATTCGTCGAAAACTGTGGATTCGTAAAAGGAAACCCATGGTGAAAGGGGGGGCGGAGGGTCCGATTGCGAACGAAAACTGCCAATGTGGATTCTTGAGCATCAAAGGACCTCTCTGCCGTATTTGGCGAAAATCTGACGTGAACTGTGAATTTGCATTAATAAAATCGTTATTTGGTTAATTAACCACGAGATATTTTAACGTGCCTCAGTCACCATTAACAATCATGGATGATCTTCGACCAGCTGGCATCGAACCCGGTACCCTTTTGCGAGTCCGGCGCCTTAATGATTAGGCCACCATCGTATTGTCACGGCCCAAGTGACAACACAAGAGCATAAAAGAGTTTTCGATTAACTCCGAAAAAGAATTTGTTTTAGTGTTTTAGCTATGTCTGTTTAAATAAGCAAGTATTTCTGGCATCTGTATGGGTACGTAAATGTAGTTGCATTAAATCAAGATGGCCGTGGTAGCCTGATCGGTAGGGCATTGGACTCGGGGCCGGAGGGGCTCGGGTTCGATCCCCGCTGGTCGAAGACCCACCGTCGTCATTAAAGGGGACTGGGCGACGTTAAATATGCTCGTGGTCTCAATGTCCTCCAAGTGAAACGATACCTCTGGGGGTGCTAGTACCAGGTAGCTATTAGCTCTTGGACTAGTTCTAAATTCTCATTAACTGTTCGATCCGGTGATGGTGCTGCCATCTATCGGTATATAAAATAATGGAGGCAAGGCACTTTGTATGCAGTCCTCGACATAAATACAGTTGTAGTCAGTTGTGACTCTTGAATAGAATAGAATATTAAATCAAGATGATGAAGGTCATTTCGTTAAATACACATTCTAATTTAAAACGAGCTGATGGGTGCATCACATGACTTCCTTTTACACTTTTTAATGTTATTTCCCCATTATTGCAATTTTAATGAGATTCAATAGTTAACTCTCTAAACATCACCAACAGTGGACAAATTGAAACCAGATTATAAAAAGAAATCGCTAAATTTGTCGCCAAGTTGGCGACCAAAAGACTAGTGATATATCGCCAAGAGTCCGCCAAATTATAACACCACTTGAGTTTGCATTGAAATTAACAATGATTTCTCCCCAAAAAGGTGCAAGAGACCCCTTTAGAAACACCCGAATGCAACCAAAAGGGGAGGTGCACAACTAGACCCCCACTAGGAGTCTACGTACCAAATTTCAACTTTCTAGGACTTACCGTTCTTGAGTTATGCGACATACATTCGCACATACGCACATCCGCACATACATACGTACATACAGACGTCACGAGAAAATTCGTTGTAATTAACTCGGGAATCGTCATTATGGATATTTCGCGTGTCTGTACGTTCTTAGGCCCTTATTCACGTGTGGTCGAGTCGAAAAAAAAAAAAAAAAAAAAAAACTCAATATTCATTCGGGGGTGAGTAAAATGGAAATTAAGGTCGATTTTTGAGTGAAAATTTTTTTGCGACTACAATACTTCCTTTTTTGTAAAAGGAAGTAATAATATTCAATTTTCAACCAACATATCGCTCGTTTGGAAGAAGAGTGCCACAATACGAATTTTTTCAATATTTTTTTTCTTTTTTTCGCTTAAAGGCCGTCAAGAGACGTTATCTTCTTTGGAAAATAATGACAGATTTTTTGCTCGAATATTAACCACTAGAGGGCACCGCAAAATTACTTTTCATAATGCAAATTGCCTGAAGTGTTAAACTTAAAACGCTTCTCCTGTAAAACTTCATTTATTCGTACTGTGGCAGTCTTCTTCCAAATGAGCGATATATGGCACTTACTGATACTTTTTGTAAAAAATAAAACTTTAATTTAATTTTTAAGTTATAGTCAATTTGTTTATATTAAATTTATGTCAAGTGTATACACGGTATTTATTTATGTTCTTAAATAAAATACGTATATTGTTCACTTCGCACTTACGTACTTCATAATACTCAGTATTACATCGAATCTCTAATTGTTGGTCATTTAAGAGTATACGGTGCAGTCAGGAACCGATTTTGGAACCTCTGAGATTAGAGGAAGATCGGTCTCATTTTGACCCCCTCCCCCACCCCCGCTTTTTGTTTGAGGAAATTTTTCTATACAACACCTGACAAATGCTAAGTGCTTCAACAGAATTCAGATTTACGTTTATTCAACCTTACCGATAGAACAGTAACACTGAGCGCGGGGGGGGGGGGGGGGAC
This sequence comes from Uloborus diversus, assembly GCF_026930045.1. NCBI lineage: Eukaryota > Metazoa > Arthropoda > Arachnida > Araneae > Uloboridae > Uloborus > Uloborus diversus. Next base: position 165,018,987 of record NC_072735.1, on the reverse strand, counting down.
CGCAAAACCTCAACATCCAAAAAAAAAAAAAAAAAAAAAAAACAGTTTAAACCTTTTGAAAATTACTGCTTACCCTTCCCAGCACTTTGCGCTTCGGGTTTGGGAGGGAAGGGGAGGGGGGACGAAAAAATGCCCCTTTAAAAAAATTCTATTACTTAAAAAAACTTATTGAAATCGCAAAAAAACCACTCTATAATAGCAAAATGATAAACTCTAATAAACAAAAATGCGAATTACCCGGGGCGGAAATTGCATCATTGGAATTTTTTGGACGTTTCTTGAAGGGGTATTTCCAGGTGAAATTTTTGATCAGTATTTTCCGCATAAAAAGCAGAGGTAGGATGTTTTTTTTTTTTTTTTTTTTTTTTTTTTTTTTTTTTTTTACGCCCGCGTAGATACGAGGGTCCAGGGTTCGAAACTATCATGATATTTTCGAAAATATCCGATGTTTTGACATATATCCGATATTTTGATATATATATCCGATATTTTCAATCAGCACAAACTAAAGTCTTCAAAATAGTAAATGCATCCTCATATCTCTCTTAATTTTCTTATATACTAGCCGCCTGCGGCGACCAGCTGGTCCGCCTTTTTACGCCATTCGCCTTTTTGCGCCAGAGTTGCCGCCTTCGGCGGCTGCTTAGACAATTTAGCAACGGTATTAATCAATGTTTTTCTCTTTTTTCTCAATATTATCATTCGCCTTTTTACACCGATGTTACCGCCTTCGGCGGCTGCTTAAACCAATTTCGTGGCGGTATCAATCAATCTATATCTATGTATATCATTAGTAGTTTGAATAAAATATTTTCTAGATTAGATCTATCTCCAGTTCCGTCGTTTGGAATATTTTTAAAGGAGGGGGTACGACGTACTCTTCATGCAAATTTTGTCGAAAAATAACAAAAAGCACTTCCACTTTTATGTGAAAGCATTGTTTTTTCAAAGTCATGGTGTGTGTGGGGAGGGGGGCACTGACACCCCGTTGAAATTCCTTAAATGACGGACATGCCTCTTTCTTGCTGTCCATCTGCTATATCGAACTCTATATTTGTCTATCTATCAATCTATACGATCTGCGCATATCTACCTCCTGACAGTACAATCTTTTTTTATTTATATAAGTATTAATTCGAAAACAAAAACATTTTTTGTCCACTCAACCTCTATCTATCTCTGTATCTACCTAACCTAACCGCCAATTCGTAACAGAAACGAAGATCATGCAAAAAATCGCGGACTTTATTTATTTAATCAAAATAGCCCTCAAAAATAAAAGCTCTTTGTTCCCCGTAGTGTTCAAAAAGTAGCGCTTGCAAAAAAAAAAAAAAAAAAAAAGAAAGGAAGGTGAAGAGAAGGCAAACGATTTCAGTTGGATCACGTGATGAGGTAAACTCGGAACTCAGCCGGCAAGCGAACAGCGCGCGTTGTGTTCTGCCATTAAAAAAATTGTAAAAAAAAAACTATTGCGTATTTTTCAAACTTTTTTCTTCTGAAGAGGGCGGAATGTTTTTACTATACCAACTAAAATTTTAGAATTGAGGGTTCAATACTTGTTGCAGGATGGGTTTCGAAAAAAACTAAACCCAGAAAAAAATGTAAAATAAAGGTTTTTTCAAAAATCAATAAAAAATACAAAAATTGCTCTATCTTCAAAATTTTTTCAATCATCATATTTAAAACTAAATTTCCTACATTATAGTACAAAAAATATTTGTGTGGTGCGATTGGTTCGGGGTCTGTGAGGTAAAAAGTACTAAAAAGTGCAAAAAAACGCATAAAACATTAAATAACTTTTTTTCTAATAAAAATATCAAAAATAAAAATCGAAGCCCGAGGTGCACTTTTTCAGCAAAAACTGCACCTGTATACCAAATTTCATCTTTCTAGGCCTTACCGTTTTCCTGGGATGCGCGCCACAAACACACACACACACACACACACACAAACATCTTATTTTATTATATGTATAGATAGAAGATAGAAGATAGATTACAATTTATAGACTTACAATTAAGATTTCTTTCATTATTTAAAGTTAATATTTCATTCTATATTTCTATCAGTTTTAATGAAGTCAATTTAGCATGAGCTGTTTTACTCATTTTTCTTCTAATAGTTACTTTTACAGTGTTCTGATTCAGAAATAAAAAATAGGCATTAGTTGATGCACAGTCATAAGACATTTTTTTCTGACCAATGTTTAATATTTACTTAGGCACTTTTAATATGAATTAAAATGGTTACATTACTAATAATTTTATGAATATAAAATAAAAAGGAATATTACATTATATTTTATAATATTAATTATGTATTAATACATCATAAAAATATAGTACATAACATTTTGGTAATTTCAAGTAATAAATGAACAATACAACAATGATTAATATAATTTTTATATTAAAAATACTGTAGTTGAAAAAATAAATATCGAAAATATCAAAATACCATGATATTTTCAAAATAAATATCGGATATATATCGTGATATATCGACTGATATATATCAGCGAACCCTGCGAGGATCGATCCAAAAGTGAGGTTCCCATTAATTTTACAAATATACAGAACTGTCTATTCTCATTGAAATCTACATCGTTGGAAAGAAAAACCGTTTCTCTATTGTTACAAATCCTGTAAATAGTAATTATTGTAGGAACGTAACCTGTAAATAGTTTCCCGTAATGAATATACAACCCCTTTTCATATGGCTAAAGTATACGACCCCTATTTCCTTTTTGTTCATTGATAAAATTTGATAACGGTCTACTACTTAACAGAAGCGTGTGGAATATTTGAGAAATTTCTTTTCGGTGTCTATATAAGCCGTTAGCGATGGATAAACAGGGGAGTTTCGATGGAGATTTCGAACTGAGAGCATTTTTGCTCTGTTTATTGCGAGGCATTTCGCTGTGTTGTTTTCGTATTTGGAAGTAAATACGTGTGTAAACGTTGAGTTTACGGTGTTGTGTGATAATTGCTTAATTGCTGATGAATAATTTAGCAGTGGTTGACGATATTTCCTGTACATAGTGTAAATAAATTTCCTGTGTTTTTATCAAGAACTGTGTCATCCTTTCAAGAAAGTGGAAGTCGCACCGAATCCGTTACACTATTTTTAAACATAATCGCCATCTTTTTCTGTGCATTATTATCGACTTTGCCTTAACTTCTGTATCGAGAGTCACAGAGAAGTCCACCGCCAACCCGTTGAGGAAGCGTGTGATCTCCTTTTTGACTTCGTCGTCGCTCCGGAAACGTTGGCTATCAACGTGTTCCTTCAAGTGTTAGGAAACAAGTGGTAATCACTAGACTCGAACTCCGGACTGCAATCAAGAACGAGGTGGTTTGTTGACTGTCATGTCCCACTGTGGCGGTGGAATTCTGTGACACTCGATACAGAAGTTAGGGCAACGTCGACAATAACGCACAGAAAAAGATGGCGATTATGGTAAAAAATGGAAAAACTTTTTTCTTCCCAACGATGTATATTTCGATGAGAACAAACAGATAGTGCTGTGTATTTGCAAAATTGATGGGAATCTTACTTTTGGATTGACCCTCGTAGAAATTATCCATTCAATCATCCGTCTAAGAGTTGATAAGCACCAGAACAAGGTCGAGTAGTAAGAGTAGTTTTTGGGACAATCTAGGATCTATTGTTGGGGCATACCTCATCTGGCAAAATTGTGAAGGTTTCGCAAATCGCAATTGTAGCATTGTGATTCGCCATGGGTGCCTGGCGACCAGGGATGCCCAAAGGGGGGAATTATGGCGAAAGTTGCGCCATCAAATTTTTTTTGGAAAGAGGGGGGGGGGGGGTGATTTTTAAAAATTATTTTAATTTATTTATTGATATATTTTTATTTTAAATTTATTTATTGATTTATTTTTAATTCAAATTATTTATTTTATTCTGTTTATATTTTATTTCATTTATTTATTTAGTTTGTGTGTGTATGTCATTGGCGTTGCACAGAACTTTCCAAATGAAATAAAAATAATAAAAATAATAAGAAGAATAAATCAAGAAATCCAATAAATAATAATCAATTAAAAAAAAAACCTAAATAAAAAATATTTTTAAAAAATGAATAAAATAAAAAAAGAGAGCTAAAAATAAAAAGAGGAAAGAGGGTTGAGAAAAATTTTGGAAGAGATTTTGGGCCACTGAAAACTTGGGGGGGGGGGGGTGACCCTGATTACGACGTTTCCAAGTTAGGTTTGTCCCAACTATAGGTGAGGTTGTTTTCCATATCAACCACTTTTACATCATTAATGAGTGAGTTGACACTGTTGTTTAATATTCACCATCTGACACAAAATTGAATCAATTATTGTTTAGTTTGGTTTTAACTTTATCTGAAAAACCCACGCGCAAACCTTGGGAGATGCCCCCATTACCATGTTGATAACCACTGATCTACAATATATTTCTAAAAATATAACAGTGCTTCAGCCAAAGGGCATCATAGTGAACTATTAGTCCAGTTGCATACTTAAGGTAAAAGACACTCCGTGGGAAATTTCGTGAGGAAATTATGAGACCAATTCTAATACATTCCTTATGGCCTATATAACTATGCCTCACCTGGTGTTTTGTTTGAATTCGTGTCAGACGGCCTGTATGACGTCATTAATCCAAGATGGCGGCTGCTCTAGATATTGATGAAAATTCTCGGTTTTAACACATTTTTGAGGCCTATTATGATTTTTTTCAACTTGTATTACATATTTAATATTTGAATACGATTACATTTCAAATTTAAAAACAAATTGTCCATATAAAAGAAGTTTTTTTTTTTTTGTTATTCGTGATTTTCGATTCAGATTTTATGAACTTTTTTAGTTACCAATAGCAGCTAAAAATATTTTGGAAAACTTGTACGATAAAATACAATTTATTACTCCATAAAAACATGTAAAATTATTTGCATACACGTGTTTTGGTGTTATAAGAAACTTTTTTTTAATGTAGAAAAATTTACAACTTCCGTTACTTAATATCGGAAACAAAGACAATTTTATTACTAACATTTTATGTACTCTAAACAACGAGTAAATTATTTAAACTCTGATTTTACTTAAAAAATACAGATTTAAAAGTAAACACACAGTTTTTACTTAAAGTTCTTCATCTGAAGTTTCATCAATATCGCTTTGTTGGCCGTGATTTTCACATAAGTCCTCATCACCTCCACACACAAAGTTCAGTGCATGAAATGTTCTGAGATTTGCATTTACATGAAACAATGCATTTTCCTTTTACAACAGCTGCATCGAACTAGCTTCAAGGTTGATTCAGATGCATAAGGAAGTATACACATAACTGGAGCATAGAAGTTGTCTTTCTTTTCCCATCCGAAGTCTAACGGTGACGGTAAATTCGGGTGCTGCTGGTCAGCAAGACGCCACTCTAATACCTGATAATGGCTCTTAAAATGTATGGGGACAAAAATGCTCTTGTAGGAGGCAAATTTTCATTTTGAGCCTCTTGCTTGGAAAACGTGAACCAACGAAGTTCTCCAATGTCAGAAATCTTGGTCAGAAGCACATACACGGAGCAAATAAATCCTTCAATAGCAACTTTATCATTTGCACTAAATTCTTCGGTTGACCCCAGATTACTCAAAGCATCAAGAGTATCTTTGTCTGTCGTCTTGTAAATTTTCCAAAAAGATGGTTTTTCCAAAAGATGGTTACAATGCTGGTTAGATCGATCATTCTTCGATTACTACCTACACCAGTCAAAAATGAGCATGGGCAGTGAAATCATTTCAACCAGAACAATGCTAGTAAAAATACATCGGTGTCGGGGGAAATATATATGAATACTGGTTGCCCCTTCTCTAGAAGCATGAAGACAGTGCAGTATTATTTTAACATCTGCCTCTTCATGACTGCTTTGCATTGCAGTCACAACACCTTTTAATGATGATTTAGCTTCACTTCTCCAGCTAACGATTAGGTCTTTTTCAATGTTGCTTGCGTACATTAAAGCTTTATCCGCCAGATAAGCTGTCAAATTATCCTTTGTTTTTATATGAGAAAGTAGGGTCTTCATCTGTACATTTTTAATATTAGTAGAATCAGTTATGTGTTTAACGTACTCACCCTTTTTTTCCCGCATGGCAGATTTCAGCGAGTTTTCAATATATGTGTCTAACACTAAGTGTGTTTCTTCATAATTTAAAAGAATTTCCTTGATCTTATTATTAACTTCTGAAGCTAAATCATTATATATTTTAACTAGCACTGATTTATTCATTGATTGTAGCTCAGCCATTCCATCAATAATAGCAACACTGTAAGATTTTCTATTCATTTGCTTCGGTATGTTTGAGTATTTTATGGGGTTTGGTAAAGAATCTTTGCTGCTACTGTCTACTTTTTCTGAGCCACATTTCTCTAAAATCTTTATTAACTTTGATTTGTTTTGGGACAATTTTATCGACCCGTCCAAATTAAACATAGACTGTGGAACAGCCGAAAATTCATATGCACCAAGTGCTGCTTTTAAATCAATGTCTGCTCGGCTCCTCGATACAACTAGCAAACGGGTAAATAACGATCGATCAGCTTTTAACTGTAGAACAGTGCCAGCTATATTTGTCGCAACTTTTTTCATGCTATTTTTACATAGATTTAGTTTTTCTTTCTTCATTGGGGCCCAGAAGTTTATATTTTCAGTTTCAATTCTCTCTCGTTTGAAAGTGGCGTACATTTTACGGCCTCTGTTTAAAATGCTTAATAAATCTGTTTGTGTGGCTTCACTATGTACAGACTTTGTTGTTGTGTTAATAAGTTCACTTCCATCATGTGTTATAGGGTTTGTTGATACTCTGATGGCATTATATATAGATTGCACATCTTCATGTTGTCGCTTTCCTCTTGAACCTGCCAAATGATGTTTACTCAATTCAATTGGATTCCATTTCATTTAATCCAATCATTGCTTTAGATTTATCAGAAAGCCTTGCCAGCTATGGTAAGGTCAAAAAAAAAAAAAAAAAAAAAAACCCGCGCGCTAAAGTATTTTTTTTTTTTTTTTTTGAGTTATTGAGTTATATTTACTGTTCCACCAATTACTTTCATTCTCCTATTCTCTTGCTCTAAAGCTTCATCTGACCCTAAAGTCAATTTCCTTCCATAAATTCATTCCAAAGATTTGGATGCTTAACTTTAAGACGATTCATATCAGTCAGGTACCATGATACTGAAAAACTTGGTATAGGTGCACATTCTTTTTTTTTTTTTTTTTGAATGTCCGTTTCATGACCTAATTTGACTGGACTACAAGGGTGAGGGTCAGAAAATCGTCCTGCAGGGGACTGTTTTGCGTTACTGGGGTGCGTTCTAAAGGATGTAAGAAAAGCTCCTCGTTTGGCGCAATTATACAGGTTATTAGGAATTCTGTTAAACAATTACACAGTCGAACCTCGTTAAAACGAGCTCAAAGGGACCTTCAAAGTAAACTTTTCCCAACAGTAGCTTGTTTTATCTGAAAAACAATAGTGTTGAGTGTGTTAAGTGATTTTCAACAGAAGGACTGGGTCCGCAAATGTAGTTCGCTTTAGCAGTAGTTCGTTATAATCGTGTTCGAATTAACGAGGTCCGACTGTACTAATGTTTAGTGATCTTAGCCTGAAAAATAAAAGTATTTTTAACTGCGAAAGCTCACCCGAGATACTTTTAAGTTGCTAATTAGAGTGTGCCAAGGTAAAAAAAAAAGGATTTATCAGAATTTTCCTTAAAAATGAGTCAATAAACAAATAAATCAAATATTTTGTTTTTAATTTATAATAAGAAGGTGAAAAGAATATTAATCAAGTAAATTCACCAGAAAATTATCACAAAATACCCAAAAATAAACTCATAATTTCAAAAACTCATCAAAGCCGCCATCTTGGATTGATGACGTCATACAGGCCGTCTGACACGAATTCAAGAAAAACACCCGGTGAGGCATAGTTATATTGACCATAAGGAATATATTAAAGTTGGTCTCACAATTTCCTCACGAAATTTCCCACGGAATGTAGTATGCCCCCCTACTATATTGAATAAAATACAAATCTCTGGACGATCCGATCCGTAAGTCCATTGGAATTTCCATTGCATATGATTGTTAAACAATTTCTAGGTGAAACGTCTGTATTTTAAAAGGCCATAAATATCATTGTGAATGTTTGAATTACCCATAATATGTAAACGATTAATTCGCTGAATACTGCGTAGTATAATGATACGCCATAAACTTGATCATTAACCAGGAGATTAATGCCTTTGAACTCTTTAAATCATCTATAACAGTGCTATATTTCATTGCATCAAATGTTAAATTAATATAACAATCATTATAACACATTGATATTAATTTTTTTTTTTTACTTACAACAAGTGTGATATTCAACTATTTTTTTTTCCTCACAAAAGAGTTTCTTTTCTCCCATATTATTAACATTATTCCCAAACTTATTTCTATTTCGCAATACTAGTTGCTCGTGAGAAAAATCCTATCTCCATACTCGGTCCTAATAATATCTGTTAATGGCATGGATAAAAATAAAAATAAACCACCAAGAGCAAAAGAGAAGTGAGAGAACTTCAGAGAAGCCGTCATTCAAAATTATCATTTTACTGTTTTATGGCAAAATATTTTTACAATGCAGGGTTCGCGTTATGGCGAGGGATTCCGCTGCTTTTTTCTAAAATCCCACTCAACAAAAGTCCCTTAGCACGCTGTTCCCTCCATTCACCATTGGCAAAGCGGACATAAGTTTAAAAAGATAGCGAAATTTCTCCTCTCGAAGTTTTCTATTTTCAAATTTATTTTAAGAAGACAGCCAAAGTGAATGAAATAGCTGACGAAAATTTGTGTAACTGCCATCTTATTATTATTAACTAGTGGTACCCCGCACGGCTTTTCCCGTAGTATAAAAATTAAAAGGTCATTTGGTTTCCCTGTATATTGTTACAAATTCTGTAAATAGTAATTATTGTAGGAACGTAACCTGTAAATAGTTTCCCGTAATGAATATACAACCCCTTTTTTCATATGGCTAAAGTATACGACCCCTATTTCCTTTTTGTTCATCGATAAAATTTGATAACGGTCTACTACTTTACAGAAGCGTGTGGAATATTTGAGAAATTTCTTTTCGGTGTATTTAAGCCGTTAGCGATGGATAAACAGTTAGTTTCGATTGATATTTCGAACTGAGAGCATTTTTTGCTCTGTTTATAGCGAGGCATTTCGCTGTGTTGTTTTCGTATTTGGAAGTAAATACGTGTGTAAACGTTGAGTTTACGGTGTTGTGTGATAATTGCTTTATTGCTGATGAATAATTTAGCAGTTGTTGACAATCTTTCCTGTACATAGTGTAAATAAATTTCCTGTGTTTTTATCAAGAACTGTGTTTTCATTTCAAGAAAGTGGAAGTCGCACCGAATCCGTTACAATATTTACAAATACTGAATGATGAATTTCTAGCCGATTTGTTACGTTCATTTGCTCGCCCATGTTACGGTTCCACGTTATAATATTTTCCTCCGTAAATTTTTCTTAAAATTGGAATAGAAAAAGAATAAAATCGAATTTTCGAAAAATCGCTTCGAGGAGCACACTCATGGTATAAACTAATTCTGTGCCAAATTTCATGAAAATCGGCCGAACGGTCTAGGCGCTATGCGCGTCACAGAGATCCTGACAGAGATCCAGAGACTTTCAGCTTTATTATTCAGGGTTCGTACTCCATTTCAGAAATAAAATGAAGGAGTTTTTGAAGGAGTAAAAGGAGATTTTGAAGAAGTACTTGAGCTGTCCTTAAATGACATCACATTTTTTGACCCCCTTCTCCTCTGTCCCAAAGTGTCACACGTCACCTAACTCCTCCTCTTGTCACATGTCACATTTTCATAAACATATCACCCTTTTTACAATATCGTCACTACGATTTACTAAACAATAGTTTTTTTTAACACAATCACTTAATATAGTACATCTACTTATGTATTTTTAAGTATTTAAATATAATAATTAGACAAACTGACTTTTGCTACTGAGAAAGTGGTGAAGGGAAAAGCAACAATCATAATACTTGAAAAAATAGCCAAGCACTATTTAAGCATGTTTTACTTAACTTATGAAATGTCTTAGTCATATAATATTTTCATCTTCAACTTTAACGACTTTATGCTCAATTTGTAAATCACATCTCTATGAAAAAGAAAATTCCAAAATTAATACATTAAAACTGTACTTATACCATTGCCCTTGTGTTGATGCTAAGTTGCTGATCGAAGTATTTTAAGTCACTGTCATAGAAGAGGACTATGTAGTCTTGAATTAAGAAAGAAGGAGTTTTGAAGGAGTTAAAACCAAAATGAAGGAGTTTGAAGGGCCCTTCAAAATAATTTCCTAACTGAAGGAGTATTGGAGGAGTTTTGAAGGAGCATACGAACCCTGTTATTAGTGAAGATGAACAGAATAATCTAGGCATTTAGCCACAATGAAATAGGAAGAAAGATTTATTCTTTTGACTTACTGATCGCGAAAACACCTTTGAAATTTTGAGTTTATCTTCTGCTCTTAGTTGCACCTTTTTAAACCCATTTTGCGCCGTTTTGAAGTTTTTGAGTTTTGAACACTAAAAAAAATTGCTGTAGAGTCGGAGTCTTGGAGCAGGAACTAATAAATGGAGGGAGCAAGTCCAGTCATTGGCATAGCAAAAGCTGACCGAAAGACCCCAAGTCACGTGACTCAACAACGGCGAATGGTAGGCACGCTTTGCGTGAAAAAAGAGAAAGAAACCTGGTTTCTTCCAATGCTTTGCCTTAAAATCTATCACGTGACTTGAGGCCTTGGTTTTATGAATGAAAGTCTTCACTCCCTCCATTTTATCTCTTTTCAATGGTCGGAGTCGAAGAGTCGGACGGATTTTGGGATAAAGGAGTCGGAGTCGTTAGAAAATAAACCGACTCTGGGCTTTTTTTTTTCTTTAGTTTTCACTACCTAACCTTGCATTAAAAAAAAAAAAAAAAAAACTGACGATTAACTGGTTTGACTACATATATAAAGACCTACTAATAAGAAAATAACTGCCATTGGCAACCAGCTGGCTTGGTTATTTATCGAATTTTCTGTAATAGCTACCTGTGCGGAGATAGTCTAATTTGCTTATTGAATAAATAGCTACAGTCAGCAAACGGGTTTGTTGCATAATATTTTCCAAGTGGAGGTATTGTTATTTCAATTTAAAATGATCACTTTCAAATAAAAAAATTAATATTTTTTACTTCTATCTCAGTTATAAAATAGTAACGCCCTAGAACCTCCCTTTTCTCTTCACCGAAGGCCCTCTAAAATTGTATATTTATAAAATTTTCAGGCAGGGGGGAGTTCCGAAACCTATCCCTTCCCCTAACCTCATCACAGATGGAATACAATCTTTTAGAATTTCAATTACGAAATTTTTCCCGGATAGACCCGGACTACCTCTGCCTAAAAACCTTTAAAAAATTCAGGAACATTCCTGGTAAATAATGGGCGCCTAACTTCTGCCAGTGACATATCTGAGGAAAACCAGAAGGGTTTCTCTCTAAATGTCAGTAACCTTCCCGAAATTAACCTGGAATCTTCGTGAAACAATCAGGAAACTTTCCAAGAAAAGCTAGAAACACTTTACTTAGGGCCAGGAAGGCAATTCCTTCCTGGCACTAAGTAAAAGCACTAAATAAATTCCTAGGCAAATTTCGGAGAGTGCCAAGCTAGAGTAACAGCTTGGTACGCTCCTAATTTGCCTGGAAGGCTCCTAGAGCACGCCACGAAATTTGGCTGAAGGGTTATTCCACAGTATTCACATGTTACGTACAGGACATTTCACAGCAAAAGATTAAGATAATAGTACTTTTTTCATTGTCAACAAATAAAGTAGATAATTTGTAACTATTTTTTATGCGTGATATACAACTTCAACTAGATTTCTGTAAAATATCTTTTTATTTTAGATATGTTTGTTATTTTTTTTAACAAGTAATAAAATTTTGTTACGTGCGGGACATTATAATTTCTTTTCTTCTTTTTTTTTTTAAGTACCTTCAGTCAACTGAACTTTGCTCTGAATTTATCAAATATTTTTACAAATCAATACAGTGGTTAAAAACAGAAATATACCTACTAACCATTACCGTAAACGCGGGCTACTTTAGCCTTAGGGTCCTTCTTTGGCCCAAAAGGAAAAAAAAGGTACAACGTTCTCTGTCAACCTTCAGGATGCAATTTTTAAACAAATTTTGACAGAAACTGCTACAGAGCATCCCTAAGCACTCAGTAATGTGTACCAAGCAGTTCCATTGCTCATTTCAGGAAGAGATACTAGTGGTTCTGCCTTCATTTGTGCCAACACGTGCCTTCATAACCTCTCAAACTTCTCCATGAAGAAGCAGTTCAACATCAGCTAAGATTTTTTTTAAGTACATATCTATGAGCACTATTTATCACTCTACGCCGTAGTATAGTTGCACTTTCATTTCTGTTTAAGTTTTCATTTATTTATTTATTTATTTATTTATTTTTAATTTGACAATGACAACATATCTCTTAACCTAAAAGTTACGACCTACTTTAGCTCAGCATAAAAACTTGAAAAAATCCACCAGAGAGATTTGAAAAAGTAAAGAATAGCTAAAAGTAAGACCCAAAGTCTTAGAAGTGACCGAAAATTTAGGATCCTTTGTTTTACGTATGGTGTTCGGTCAGTAAAATTATTCAACCTCTAAAACTAATCAAAATATGACCGTTCTCTGTAGGCAATTTCCAAAACAATAACTAGGTATGCACACACATTAAAAAAAAAAAAAATAATAATAATAATTTTCTTTTTTTTAAAAAAATGTGTGACTCAAACTTATTTTAAAATATATTTTTCTCTCACATAAACCGATTTTTGTATGAATATACGTCTTTCATCGACTCTAGTTAGTTTTACAATGATTTTAAATAGGGAAAAACACTTTGGGCCAAAGTAACCCAAACGCAAGAGTAACTTTGGCAGAGTGTGGGAAATAAGTATTTCATTTTAGAAGCAGTACTGCTTTGCAAATTCTGATATTGAGGAGCAATTCTGTAAAATTAAGGAGCAGTTTTACGACATTTTGCTAAATTACATTTTCAACAAGAAAACATACAAGTTTTAAGAAATGTAATATTAAATGTGAGGGTTTAAAATATTTTCAACAATGACTTCAGTTACAAAGTTTTATCACTTTTCTTTTACAAAATAGAAGAATTGGTGCAAATGGGTGTTTCTACACAGGAATATTTAGAGTAAAAATTTGAAAAAAAAAATGAAATTTATACAATTAAAAAATTAAATTAATTTTACTATGTTTATTAATGAAAATAGTCATCTAAAATCCTCAAGTATTATGCGTCAAGTACATTGCATCAACAAGCAGTTTTGTCATTTACATTTCAAAAATAATTACTTTTTTTTTTTTGGATTGCAATATTTCCATGCAATTTATGATAATGTGTCGTCTTTCATACGTTTTGAATCGCAAACTGCGATTCGATACCACTTATTTTCTTTGCTGCTTTGGCCCAAATAAAAAACAAAAACTAGTATGTTGTGTCCATTACCAAACTTTCTTCTATAATCTTTCTTATAATTCTGATCCCTCCCCATGCTTGACGAGGAAGCAATATTCCCAACAAAAATAAAACTACACACGCCAAAACTTGACGACCATCCCAATTCCAGATTTATCTCAAAAGTAAAGCAAAGACTGAAAATTGAAAATTATTTTAAAAACCTTGCTTAAAATATTTACAAACATTTATTTGTTAACAAACACAAGATGGCAGCAGTTAAAAAGTTTAAATCATCGCGATTTTCTGGGTCAATTTTCAACAATGGGATTGTTTCCTTCAGTCAAAAGTAGTACTTTTAGTCACTGTAATTGATAGAATAAGCAAAAAAAAAAAGAAAAAAAAGAAAAAAAAACATAGACCCAGAAAATACCTTCATTTTCCCAACAGTTATTTTTAAATTAATTTTTTAAAATGTCCGATTTTTTACACGTTATGATAATCAAGAAGCGAATTAAAATTGCGTGCTATGTTTGCTATCAGCCATATCGTTGCCAATACACGTGAGTAAAGATGCTAAATAAATATTTTGCTCTGTGAATGGCAACACTGAATGGCATTTCATTATTTGCGATGTAATCGGCAGAAGCGTAAAAGATGAAAGCGCACCGATAAGTAATTTTTTTTAATTATTTAACTTAAACAAATCATTTAAAAAATGGTCAGATCCTATGTTTTTAAGCATGGTCTTTCAGAAAAAAATACTTTTAAAATTTTGGAAACGACCCCATTAAAATCACACGAAACTATTCACGCGGGCTACTTGTCGATAAATTTTTGTTTGATTCCGTTCATTATTTCTTGAGATATAGCAGACACAATCGACGACAAAAACGTTCTATAACTCAACCCCCATTTGAGCTATTGACACCAAAACTGAATCAGCACCTGTACCTGTTAGAGGCAACGTACGGACCAAATTTTGTTTGATTCCGCCAGTTACTTCCTGCGGAATAGCAGGCACGTATAACTCAAGAAACGTCCCATTGCTTCACCCCACTTGGAGGAATTCGCGCCAAAAACCAATGGGCACAAATTCATATAGGGGCACATGTGTGTACCAAATTTCGTTCGATTTTATGCGGTAGTTTTTGCTATAGAGCAGTCACAAAAAACCGGTCACACACATGTATGACACACACACACAGACAGACAAACATTTTCCAAAAATGGTCGAAATAGACTCAGTACACCTCAAAACGTTCAAATCCGTTAAAATTCAAAAATTTGCACGAATCCAATACTTTCTTCTACATATTAGATATAAAAGAAAGTAATAAAGGGTAAAAATACTTGGAAATAAACTGATCACTATTCAAAAATTACATTAAGAGATCTCTAGAGGTGTAAAACAAGTTTCTGTAATTTGAAAACATGAATAGTTACAAAATTATTAAGAAAAGAATGAGATATTCTTTTAATTATTATTGATGAATGAGATTATTAATGAGAATTATAGCAGGGTAGTGGAACCTTGGAACAGTTTACCGGAAGAGGTGGTAATGAGCAAGGGAGTAGATAGTTTTAAGAGGGCCATTGATCTTCACTGGGGATTGTAAATTGACTAGGACCAGTCTAGCTGGGCCCAGAGCCTGTTGCTGGTCGTCACTTTTGTATTTGTATTTAAAAGTACTAAAATCTGGGCCAAAGTAGCCCGCGTTTACGGTACCTCTTTAGTTATTTCTGAAAAATGTCTCATTAATTAATAAAAGCTAATTATTTTTGTTACGTACGGGACAACGCTGTTCGTTACGTACGGGACACATGAATTGAGATCCCAATTCTATGAAGAGTTTTCATTCAAAATGAGCATAAATCATGTGAATTTAATAAATTTACTATTTAACTAGTTTAAATAAAAATAAATTAAATTTTCTTGAATATTTTAATTGCTATTCTGTTTATATTAATAAGTTCTAGTCTACATTTGAAAAAGATGAAACATTTAAAAATAAACCAGTGTATTTAGACAATATAAATTAGTGCAGATCTAAAACATGTTTTTACATTAGTCTTAAGATATTATTAATGTTTTTAATTTTTGAGCAATCACGATTACTTATTGTTCTCACTTGACTGTTTTTGACGTTCCTTTTGATTTTTCCCACCGCCACCCTCTGCACCATCACCGTCGACGGGCTCCTCACGATGCTGCACCTCTGGCGAAAGCCGTCTTCTGGTTGCATCCATATCCTACACACATGCGCATTCCTACACAACTACACACACACACGCACACACACAAACAAACACATACACACATGCATAAATACAGACGACTACCCACACATTCATGCCTGCACACAGACACAAACACATATCATACACACACATTCACCCCCCCAGATACAAACACACATGCCTACACACACATAACCCGTACACACAAACACATACCCCCCACACACACACTCGTGATTGCGAAAAACATAATTTGAATTCAAGATGTCAAAATTCAAATTATTATTATTTTTTTTTTTTTTGACTTCTACTGGTAGTGAAAAATGTCCACGCCTATTCTGCCGTGTGCAGGTAAAGGGCAGTAACTGCAAATTTTTCATTTTTAATTTTTTTGCATTTTTGTCATCTATTGTACTAATACATATCTTTATTGTACAAGCTCGCTTATTTGGGTTCCGCTGAAAAAAAGTCGCGAAAAAAGTGTCTAATTCCAACATTTTCCTATTGTTGGTATTGAATCCGCCACACAAATCTTCAAATATGTCGAAAACTCATTTCTGCAGTTACTGCCGTTTACCTGCACACGGCAGTATTAAATGGACTAGGTGCATTGCTGAGTTCAGATGAAATATTTTTTCATCTTCTACCGCTCCTGGCCGCCAATCATCATCATACAAGACTGGTACCCAGTCTGACTTTTAAATTAATACTGAGAAAAGCTCTGTGCAACTGATCTAGATTTTATAGGACACAAAATTTTGATCGCTACATCAGGATTTTCTTGTTGGAAAAAGAAGAATTTAACAAAATGTCAAGAGTGTCCAAGCTTATTGGTTGGGGTTGAGCGAAATCAGGGTTGCTCACCTGTGGGGGGGGGGGGGGGTCATGGAGACAGCGCCATTAAAATTTTTAGTGGGTGTTTTGAGTGATATTTTTCACTTTTTTGGGGGGTTTTGCTTTGGGGAGGGGTATTGACAATATTTAGGGGGCTGTGCCCTTGCTCTTAGGGAGGGGGGGCACCCCTGGAGAAATGAATCCTGTGTATTCCTAATATTGAGGTGGCCATTTCCCACTTTTCACGTGAACCACTCTTAACTATACACCTTTGAATGTCATCTTCACTAACGTATTTGATATTTATATGGGGCGTCTCTTTTTTGGCAGCTTCAGGAAATTCCATTTATCATATATTGCTTCTGTAATATACCAAGCCAAAGGTTCCTTTTTACCACTGTCCCTAAACCGTCCACTGCACCTTTTCCTTGCGCAGTTCCAAAAAAGTTCCAGTCTGCTGAAACGCCATAATCAAGCATGTGGAGCATTGAATTTTGTTTTACATATAATATTTGTTTTTGAATTGAACTATATAGCCATTAGACCAAAAATGACTATGACTAAATGTTAGGGTCCGTTTATAACTTTACCTAACACTTGTGGTGTCATCATCATAGAATTTGACGGTTGTTCTTCATGTATAGTCATATTTTGACATATCTTGCTTTTTTCAATTTCTTTGCTCTTTGTGCGCTTTTTCTTTCAGCTTCATCTTTCCTTTGTTTGTCTAATTCCTTTTTTAGTCATAGTGGACTTTTTCTTCTCTCCGTATCTTCTAGTTCTTTCCCTTTCTTTGATTTTATCAGCCAAACAGTTACCTAAATCATTTTTCTTTTCAGTCTTTTTTAACTCTCTCTTTTGAAGTAGGAGCCATAGTTAACTTTCACAAATTATAATTATTCTTATATACTTTACATTAAAATCTAACATATGAATCAAAATGTATTTAAATACCTATTGCATATTGCATTACAAATATTGAAGTGGATCGGGTAAATACCCAGCAGATAGGTAAATATTGTTTGGGTATTTACCCAAGGCCCGAGTAAATACCCAAAAACTGGGTATTTTACAAAAAAAAAAAAAAAAAAAGCAAAAAGTGAATGGGGAATATTTTTTTAAAAATCTAAATATGAAATAATTGGTAACACTGATATATACGTATGTATTACACACTTCATAATATTTTTTATTGAAAGACTTGATGAAATTATGAAAGAAACATATCGTGAACCAAAGAATCTTTCTTTTCAATGTCATAATTGGAGAAGTAGGTATAAGCAATTCAATGATGAACTTCAGGATTTCAAAATCACAATCTAGGTTAGTCATATTCAAAATGAAAAAAAAGGAAGCATGAGGGATGTTTGGAAAAATAAACTGAGGAGTTATTAAAATTATGATGTTCTTTATTTTATTGCTGTTTAAGTGATAACCTGGCATATAAAAACAGTTTTCACATTAATAAGCAAAAAAAAAAAAAAAAATATCAAAATATTGTTTTCAGTTGCCTTGCTCACTTACATTTGCTCCCCGGTACTTCATAATGAAAATTTATTCAAACTATTTTTATTGACATTTTGTTACATTTTGATGTCATGCAGGGACATATTACTGGGTTATAAAAGACTAGGACCTTAAAAAATTGATGTTTGCTTTTTTTTGTAACCAGTTAAGCTTTATACTTTTTGTAGAATGGCTTTTTATATATGAAATTTGGCTATCAACAATGATTAGGCATTTAAATAATGTGAATATCATATTGGGTTGCTAAGTTGTTTCACACAATAATTTTTTAAGTATGAGATCAAAATACAATTTTTGGGCAAAAATTTATTGTTTTGTATATGGTTGACTATACATAGTGAAATACATACAGAAAAGTATTTTAGTTGAATATAAATTTTTGAAATAAATACCCGGGTAAATACCCATTTTGGGTATTTACCCGGGTATATACCCTGGGTATTTACCCCTAAAAATCAATAGCCGGGTATTTTACATCACTAATTACAAATAATCACAGATACATATTTAACTTTTGAAGTTAATTAACTGGTTAGTTAAGATTCCTAAGATTCTTTTTCAAGTTTTTGAAGCATGCTATATTCCAACTAATAGTAGCTCTAGCTAACCACATGTTTTCATGTGTACATCTTTTATAGCTGGTGCGGCCATCTATGTGTGAAGCAATATTCCAAAATGTATCTAAAAATTATGTTTTCTCCAAATTTGAAATTAAAATTCTCCTTTTTGTCCTGTACATAACACATTTTCAGTTATCATCTCCCAGTTCTAAATAAACAGTTAGAATATTTTACTTGAATAAATTAAGAAATTAGCTTACAATAATTGAAGAGAAAACAAAAAACTGTTCTGTTGTCATGTTTATTATTGGTAAAAAAATTAAAAATAAGCTTAAAATTGTTACGTACGGCACAAAAAGAAAAAAAACATTGAAAATTTATAACTAAATATTATTTCAATATTTTTCTTATTACTCTTTTAATGCTACTATAATAGAGGTTTGATAAAATATAGGAACTTTGTATTAAAATAAAATATTTTTTGAGTTATGGTTAAACATTTGCTCCATACCGAGTACAAATAAAATTCTCTAATTTTTGTCTAGTTCAAAATACATATTTTCTGTTTGTCAACTTTAAGAAAAGAGAAATTTCAAGCTTTACAATGATGTATTACACTTATAGTTTAAATTTAAAAAAAAATTTCAAACTTGTGAAGCCAAATACTGTGACCCAGAATGACCCAGAAGTTAAGGCAGAATTGCAAGCAAGTACCGAACAGCCTATTTATCTGCAACTCTTGCAAAAGTACAGTATCCAGAGAGACTGCATTTCTCCCTCATTTAGAACAGAACTACAGGCAAAACATGTCAAAAATAAGATGAGCATATCTCCAGAGAAGTAGCTAAAAATATTTTACCCAACAATGAAACGCCGGCATTAATGCAACTTGTAGAAATTCAGGAAACTTTGCTTTTCAAAGAAAACTGGTGGAAACTTGTGAAGTCGTGAAACATTGTTGAAAATAATCCCTGACGTTTCAAAATTTTTTTACTGGGTATGATCATTTTTAAGATGGATTTCTTGAATCCCAGTGTTTCTTTCAACGATACCAAAGATGGCATACCAAACACAAAATATCTTTTTAAAATGCATTTTTAGAGTCAAAATTTTGATAAATGTTTAATTGAGAGCACCCACCCCAATATCCCTGTTTTCGCACAAATATAGTTCATAATTGCTAGTTCTCTTTCTGTGGATATATACATGAAGCAATTCTTCTGATTTATATGCTCATATTCTAATATTTATATGAGCTGTCTTTCTTCCTGCATATATAAATATATGCTTAAAGAAAAAAAAAAGAGGGGTTGTCAAAGTCAATTTTTCAATCTTGGACCATGAATAAGATACATGAAAATGTTCCCCATACAAATTTTTTGAAATATATCCTGCCATGCAAGTCAAGTGCGCTATGGCTATACTAATGCCCAGCTATGGCCCTGGGGGGGGGGGATTCTGGACAAGCGCTCTATGATATTTGAAGAAGGTGTGTTCAGGCAGAGGTTCAGGAGGGTGCAATTAACATCCTGGTTTTGAGAACTCAATGCATTTTTATATATGTGAACGTGGTACTTGCAATTCTCAATACAACATGCGTGAGTATTACACCCTTTGAACACCCCCAGAAAAATCTCAAATGACAGGCCTGTGCTCTGGGACCGATTAAAATATCTGGGAGACTAGGGCCTAACACTTTTTCCAGGCCCTCTACAGTAAAACCATAAACAAACATTCACAAGGAACTTTCCTGTGCGTTGCAAGAGCACAACCACTCACACAGAATATTTGTTGTAGTACAGAATAACACACTTTAAGGAAGCAAAATAAACAGAATATAATTGAAGAAAATCTTATTTTTTTCTTTTCCTTAAATAATAGACTATAATTTAAAGTTTTAGTCATTTACAGGCCCCTATATCTTGGGGGGGGGGGGGGGCGTCGGGGCCACATGTCCTTATTCAGTAATCAGTGCTGGGTGTACCTTGTCCTAGGGGGTATTGGGGGGGGGGAACCCCAAGATATAACTTTGTAGTTTGATAAAGAGATCCTCTTTACTTTTTATCATTTCAAAATTGAGGCAGTGAGAAGCAAAAAGAAGTGGCCAGTTTCCAGTTTTGAGTAAAGCATGTTTAAAGATAACCTCCTAGGTAGGCTTTCATTGAATTTTTTTCCCAAATCATGCTGCACAGCAGCACCTATCAGGGCTACTACTACTATCTCTTGCCCCAAGACAGAGGAGTTCCCCTACTACTTGTACTGGTTATCTCCAAATTTTTAATTTTGCCACTTACATCCCATTGCTTCTCACTGCCTGAAAAAGCATGAAAATACTCACCTCCAATAAGGCTAACAGAGGCGCCTACAGTTTTAGAAATGTTGCAATTTCTTCTGTGATAGTTGATCCATTCTGCTATTTCTCTCAATTCTGTGATAATTGCCTTACGAATTTCGCGCCAGTCTGGGAATTTTTCGAAAAATTCATCTCGTTCTTTGACTGATTTTCCGTAATGGTACATTAAAATTTTTAATTTCTTTTTTATTTCATTAATTCTTTCCTCACTCTGACTCTGACACACATTTGAGTTTTTTTCACTACGTTTTATTTCTTTCAAAACTATATCATAGACGTCTATAGCTATATTTTTCACATTATCATCGGAAGTCAATTCACTCACCGCCAAACATTCTGTTAAAATATGACGGAGATCCATACTGACTATCAAAAACTAGAATTACCTATTTAAAAGACATAGTGGGTTACATAGTAAAGAGTAAAACAGTATAATTTAACTTCCGTAAAATCTCAGATCATAGCGCCCTTTCATTCCCTCGTCAATCTTTTCGTCTTCTGCTGGCTGGCTGGAATGTAAACAAAAACACGCTCTCGATCAGAGCGTTTAGTCAGAGGGGCACTCGTGACGTGTCTCAAAACGCCCAGAGTAGCGGTTGGAAGAGAGCCCGAATGCTTTAGGTGTTGTCCAGAGTTGCCTGAGTCACTCGAGACAACGCCTCCTAAGCACAATTTCGGTACCTTCGCTACTGCCATCTATCGTAGATATTAGAAATTAAAAGCTAAATATTTAACAATTTAAATCTGCGTTTTTCAACAATTTTTTACCCGCAGATCGGAAAAATATTCGCTATTATGCGTAATTATTAAACCTTTAAGAAAAAAAAACTATAAAAAGTAATCAAAACTTCAATATTAAAATTATCGTAAAAGTTATTATTTTCATTAATTCATTCATTTTTTTAAAATAATTAGAGTATATATGTATGATTGATGTAAACTCTGGAAATTTTTAAGTGGTGGAAAAAAAAAACGATTTTTTACCGGGTTTTTTCGGGAAAAAATGGAAAAATTGATTTTTTTTTTTTTTTTTTTTTTGATGAATAAAAACAGGACTTCTTAATAGCTCTGTGTTTCTGGGAACATATAAAGGACTAAGCATTAAAAAATATATACATTCCACACATCTTCTTTTTCTGCTTGACAGAAGCACAATAAAAGTAAGTTTAATTAGAAAAAAAAACTTTTTGTTTTAGAACTGAGAGCTTTCTTGGTCAAACACTAGAAATAAGTCAAGTCGTCGTTCAACCAATAATATTGGGTAGTAGTCCAATCATAACAATTACATTTTCTTTTTTAGATTTCCTTTGAAACTTGAAATAATAATTGTAATTTTTGACTTTCGAACTTGATTGATCTTGTTTGAAAGAAAAATAAGTATGATTTCCTTCCTTATTGTCTGAAAATGAAAGCTATTGAGTTTAGATTTTTTTCAATCCAGTCTAAGTCCAAATCAAAACTAAATTGGTTTTTCATTTTCTTTCCAACAGGAACCCCAAACCAAAACTGCTTAATGGTTTCTAAAGCTGAACCAAAACTTAAACAGGAGTTTCAGTTTATTCATACGACCCTGCTAAGCACAATAGTAAAAGTAGTCATTTTACTATTGTGCTTGCTGCATTTTTAAACAAAACTGAGTTATTATAACCAAATTTTTCTCTATTTCGTGTTTTACTTAATAAATAAAATGTTTTAGTGTCATTTGATCAGGAATTATTTTATTGAAAAATTCTGGGAAAAAAAAAAGACATCTGAATCAAATGTATGGAAGAACCAAACTTCAAAACACAATGTCTCAGATTCCACTTTTGTGCTTAGCACGGTAGTATACAGGATGCGGGGAAAAAAAAAAAAAAAAAAAAAAACTTTTTACAAAGATTGCATCATCCAATGGAAGTAAAGTAATTTCATTTTAATGAGTGTCTTATTTATTTTTGTTTCTCACTTTATTAGAAAATAATTTACAATGTATCTCCTAGTTTATGCATTGTTTTTCGATTTTCTTACAATTTAAAGCAAGAGACCCGGCATTTTAAAGTTGTTTAACCAAGTAGAAAGACAGTTCGTTTGCTTGTTGTGCCTCATCAAACAGTATTTAATGTGGTATGCTGCTTCAAGTGGCTTGGAAATTATAGTCGATGTCCGGAAAGTGTACAAAAACAAACAATGAACAGTGAATCTACCCCCCTCAAAGCCTTGTGATTGTAGGAATTTTTTTAAGAAAAAAATATTATGAGAAGATAACAAAATTTAACACATGTGTTTTACTGAAAAAGAAGTATAGGCCTTAATTGAGAGATAAATTATATCCCTATCCTCAAAACAAAACTATTATTTCCAAAAATTATCTTTATCTTTTACATCATTTCTTGATTCCAACTACATACACTTGGAAGATCTCTAAATGCTGATGTTCTCAGAGTATACCTATTTTTCACAAGACCAAAGAAAGCCTAAATTTTCGTTTTTATGGCTTTAATTTCGAAACTAGGGGGAGAACCCCCTTTTCCCATGCGTTTTCACAAATGCCTTGATATCTAGCAAAAAAATGCATTTTAAGTCTTTTATTTGGAAAAAATGTCTACGGAAACTAGCTTATTTAGCCCTTATCACTTAACTTGCTTAAAAGCAATTCAAATGAAATTTTTTGGGACTTCAATTATAAACGATTTTTGATAGGACCCCCTCTCTCCCTAGTTTATATCGTGATGATAGCTTTAAAAGGGGGTTTTTGGAGGAGCTCACGAATCTTCCATCCCTTTCTAAAATATGTATAAATATAGTTAAAAATCGAATTTCTAGAGCCTCAAAGGCAAAATATTTCCAGGAAGGAAGGATTCTAAGCATTTTCACACTTCCTTTGATGTAAGCAAACATTACCTAAAGGTGCATTTTTAGGCTGGACAGCTTAAAAGCACCCCTCCTCTTTTAACTTCTCAATGTACACTGCTCGACATTGAAGATGCAACACCTAAGAAGAAGTGTTCAGAAATTCATGCAAATTTTAGAGTAGACGTACATGACTGAGTTATGTAAATGATGTGAAATGCTCAGCTCTCCGACGCACGTGAAGTAAGATATAAGGGAAGGAACTTGCAGAATGGGCAATATTTGTGCCGATATTTCTGACTGGAGAATCATCGAAGAAATTTTGTTTTTGTCTTGGAGGATACGTGTAACACGAGAGAATGCCAGGCCGCCGTCAACGAAGGCACTTTCAGCAGATAGACGATTTTATGAGGGGTATGGTGATCGGACTGAGCAGTGGCGTAGCTAGACCCGACTTTCGGGGGGGGGGGGTTACTTCTTTTATATATATATATATATATATATATGTGTATATATGTGTATATATGTATATATATGTATATATATGTATATATATATATGTATATATATATGTATATATATGTATATATATGTATATATATATGTATATATATATGTATATATATATATGTATATATGTATATATATATGTATAATCGCTTGGAATTTTTTTCCTTTTCTTCTTTTTTTTTCTTTCTCTTCTCTCTTCTTTTTCTCTTTTTTTTGAGACTAACTTTTCGGGGGGAGGGTTATGTCCCCAAAACCCCCCCCTTAGCTACGCCCCTGGGACTGAGAAGGGGAAGTTCGTCTGTACGTCAAATCGTAGCTGATACCCACATGGAAGGTTTGTTATGATTTGGCGCAGCTGTTTCGACGCGGCCGTTTTGGCGCTGGCCGATTCGCCGCTGACCGTTTCGGTGCCAGACTTTTGCATTCTGAACTTTATGAATTTCAGAAATATTTGTTCAAAGATGAAAAAAGATTTCTGGAAGAATTATGCCATAGGGCAAAACTGGTAAGTAACAATTTACAAACCTTTATCCTGCCATTTGACTTAAATTGACATGGGGTTAAGTGATTTTTTTTCTCTAAACTCACACGCAGGTTCAGAAATGGAAAAATGAGCATGGGGTCAGCAGTTTCCCTTGGCCCAGAAACAGCCCCGATCTAAGTAAATAATTATCAGATTTCTGCTGTTAAATGTTTACAGTACAACCTTGATATCTCGAATCTCTTGGGATGGGAAAATTTTTCGAGATATTGAGTTTTCGAGTTATCAAGGTTTTTAAAAAATTACACTATTAACTCTCACATTTAAACACACGTACGCTATATTCATTTATATATGTACTATTGGACCACTTTGAATTACGATCAATAAAGTAGTCTTCAATATTTCACTAGATTTGAAATTTTCTAATTGTTGAAAGTGCAAAGGTTGAGAAAGGTTTGATGAAAGGTTTGAGAGAAATGAACAATTTCAACTTTGTTTTTCACCTAAAAATTTAAAAATTCTAATTTTATCTTTAACCAGTAACCTCATATTCAAAAAGTTTTCGGCAGCCATTTTGTAGGAGTTAAAAAAACTGAATGATGAAAATGAGGAACGCATTTTCGGTTTTTGCTTGAAAACTGACGGATGAAAAATCGAACCCCTTTCCTCAAAATGGACAACATGTTCGAGAGAAATGCACAAAGATTCTAAACTCCGGGGAAAACACATCACCTCCTTCATACCAACACTCCCCTATTATCTTGCCCCAATCCCCTATTCACAAAATTTCCAAAAAAAGGGACGAAAAACGTTAAGCAATTGTTCCTGGAACTGGTTTTACTACAAAAACTGCCAAAGCAAAACGACAATTAAAACTTGCTTCTGTGGAAATATTTCGACATATCAAGGGTTTCGAAAAATAAATTTCGAGATAACTATGGAAAATACATAGGGGTTTCTATAGAAAATGCTGGGGAAAATTTTTTGTTTCCAGACATCAAGGGTTTCGAGATAAGGAGGTTCGAGATATCAAGGTTTGACTGTATTTCATTAGTTTTGCAGAATTTCATATACATTCATCATTAATCGGTCAACCAAAACTTCTCACATAATCCCATTGTTGTGAAAATGTGAGGATGATGCAATTTTTTTTAAACAGCACTATAAGTTTCAAACACAGGAATAAGAAGCTTTCCTAAATGTTGTCTTTGTCGATCTTATTTGCTGGAATTTTTGAGAAAGCTCTTCATGACTGATCTCTACCTATTCAAATTTGTTGCAATTTGACGTACAGTGCATCATGAAATATTTCAAGCAACCTCTTTTCTTTTCTCAAATTCTTTTAAGTTTTGTACTTAGCAGGATGACTAAAAATAGAATGTGACTTCCCCAATCGCTTACTAAGCATTTATATCGCTATGTAGCACAGCTTGCAGACAAATTACATGCAAATTTTGCTTTTCAGAACACACAAATGTAATTGCCCTTATAATTTTGTCCGTACCACACAGATGTCTAAACTCAAACTTCCTTCAACAAATAAGTAATTCCTTTGTATTTCCAATAAAAGTAATTTAAATGTTTCTTTTTCCATTAGTTTCCAGTCATTTGCATAACCTTCCAACCAAATGTAGCAAAGATGTGGTGGGTTTTCCTTTTGTCCTTATAATTTTGACCGCCACTGTATTAGAAAAAAATAATGTATACTAAAAGTGTCTTACTAGACCCACAAGCGCTTGTACAAAAAAAGACTAAAAATTGTAAGTTTTATAATGGAACATCAAAACTCCCCCCCCCCCGCTGTAATGGAGAAAAATAATGCCGCTGAAGGAAAACGAAATATGTTTTCAAGATATTTGAAGAAACGCATATTGTATTCAATACTAACAACAGGGAAATGCTAGAATTTGACATTTTGTTCACTCTTTTTTTTTTCAGTGGAAACCAAATAAGCAACCTTATACAATAAAACTATCATACAATAGATGACAAAAAAAAAAAAGTGCAGTTATTGTCCTTTAACGGTCTATGGCAGAATAGGTATTCTTATTTCAAAACAGTAGTTAATATGCTACTACAAAGTCAGGTTTTTGTTCTATACCTAATGTTATGTGGAAGAGACCAATTTCTGCGGGAGAGGATGTGTTGCAGAAAGTCCTACTGCGCTCCTATCGACAGATATAAACCTTTTTAAAATTGAAAAGTTTTCGTTCCAAAATATTATTTGTGAAAAATTTTAACTCACTTTATCATCATGGCAAAAATATAATTTTTCAGCATAATAATTTTGTGTTCATCAGTAAAACATTTTTTTTTTGTATTGTATATGCCAGGGGTTCCCAAACTTTTTCAATTCACGACACTGAAATCATTTTTGGACCCAGAGGTTATAAATTAGGGGGCCCGGTGACACTGACGCATATAAACAGCCTTTACTCAGCTTCGAACCTTGTAACACTTTTGGGATTCCTGATTGGCCAGTCAACGCAAATGTATGTGTAAAGATTTTTCCTCATCCAACGTATTGAACAAATTTTGTGCCTTGGAAGTTCTGGATTCATGTTTGAATGTTTTTAATTATTCCCCTCCTATCGAATAAAGTCTAGCAGACATGTCTTGTTTCAAAATGAAACTATAATTAGAGCGTGCAAAACGAGCTATACAGGATATGAATGACATTTTCACACGATTAGTCAATCAGCAGTTCATAGGCAACACTGAGCCCCTCCCCCCAAAAAAAAAGAAAAAAAAGAAAGAAAAGGGGTGGGGGAAGGGGGGAACTCTGATTATCCAATCCTGTTGTGGCACTTAAAATAGAGTTAATTGTTTTCTAGCAAGCAGTGTTGATTTTTTCTCCTCTCCCTTTTCTTTTCTTCCCCCCATTCCGCTTCTTCTCTTTTTTTCGGGGAGAGGGTGGGGGCGTGAGGTGGATTTCTGCTGTCCTGTTTGCACCTTCCCTATTTTTGTTACGTATCACACTATTTTTCAAAAACCTTTTATTTAAAAAAATGTTTGATGACACATTTCTAGTTACCTTCTCTCTTTTCCCATATTCCCAAACTCATAACTTCACAAACAACCCTTGCCTGAAAGCCTGATTTCATTTGTTTACGACCCCTTAGTCCAAAACAAGACTCAGATCTAAGGCAAACATATTGCTGTTTCCAGTGTAGTAAGTAAACTTTTAAATGAAAACAAAAATTATACAATTTAAATTTTTTTTAATCTTACCGGCTTCATATAAAAACACTGACGTATCACATCTTGAATATTTACATGTAACAAAGTGATCTTATTTACAAGGTATTTCTTACGTAACAGCTAAACATAATACTAATAAATATACTTGTTTCATGCAGATCTGAGGAACACATTACAAGTTGTGAATGTAAATTATAAAGTAAAACAATTACTGTTTGCCACATTTTGTGAATTCATATCACAGAAACATATGTGTACAAATAAAACAAGATAACCTTCAGTAAATATAAGAACACCCATTAACAATGTTAGAATGCTGATAAATATTCAGAATTTAAAGGTACTCATATAACAAAAACATTTTCTCAGAGCTTTATACCATTTTTAAATGTAGTGAAATAAAAAAGCAGAGTTTCTCAAAGGGGGGTCAGCTCCTAGTAATCTACCAGGGAGTCTACAGTACTAGGTAATGGTGGGACGTCAAGGAAAAAAAATGGATGCTTCAAAACATTAATGTTCAAAACTGAAACATCAATGTTTTCGAACACTGATGTTCTTAAACATTGAACTTTTAATGCATATTCCTACATAATAAATTCAAAACGACATAACAAAAATTTAATGTTAGGACGCAATTCAGAGCAATCTATTAATTAAGACTTTTAAACTGTAAAAAAAAAAAACCTAGTACTAATGATAATTTATTATTAACATTATAGATCAAGAAATGCAAAGGGATGCATAACTTACACATTTAAAATATAAAAAATTGAAACACCAATACAAATTAATTGGAATAAACTTGAAAAACCTCTCAAATTTCCACCTGAATAGTATAAAAACTGAAATTAAGTTTCTTGTCAATTAATGATAATCGTTTGGCAAAATTTGTAAAATTTTTCAAAGTTTATAACTTCCATGCACAAAAAAGAAAGACGAAAAAAAAAAAAAAGTGAAGAAGAGAAATGAAAATATAATACAATAATTAATGATTGTTTAAAAAACTGCCAAAGGAAAACATGGAAGAATTGTACTAATTATATTTAAAATACAAATTATATTCAAAGATCATAAATATTTGTAACAACTTGAAATGCATACTAAAAACATTTTAAAAATAAAATGATAGTTATTAAAATCAATAAAAATAATGACTTCCCAAACAATTGTTTGACCAACCCCTCAAAATGTTGAAAACATATTTAATAGAAAAATTGACATGAATATCGAAAGAGATTGTCTTCATCTACCTTGATTTAAAAATCCATTTGGTTCATCTCCAAAATCTATTTGGAGGAACAGCAATAACATCTACAGTTAGGGGAAAAAACAAGTGTAACAAAAATATAAAGCATCAGAACAAAGTATGCATCAAAAGTGAAAAGTCCTCACTTTATAATTCTACTGAAAAAATCTAAAAGGAAATTAGTCTCTGAATAGGTTGCAATTAAAAGGCATTATATTGATTAAACAGTTACAAAACCTTTTACCAGCTTATAAAAAACCTCTTTGATTGGAAAACAGTTTAATCAGTATTCATCATGGACCAGTTTGATTAGCAATGCTGAGAGTAAAAATAAACTTACAATTAAAAAAACAAACAAAAACATATTGAATTGAGGCAAGAGCTACTTGCTAAAAGCTAAAAAGAATCATTTTTTGAGGATTAGGTTCAAATTTATCGCTAAACCAAATTTCATTAAAAAATCCATCTACTACTTAAAATCCAAACACATAAATGTATTTAAATTTCTTCATAAGTTAATGAAAATACATCAAGCAGTAAACTATAATTTCTTTTCTTTTTTCAACAAAATTTTATGATTTTTTTTAATTTCATTTATTTTTGATATTGATTTTGACAAATTTCTAATTTTTAAATTGGATGGAATATACATATTACTGATAAATACATCAATAGTAATTTTACAATATTTATTTAATTATAATACAGAAGTGTAATATTTGAAAACACACAGCTTCAATTTCGATTTTTTTTGTGTTATCATTCTTTTAATGAACAAAAAATGATTTAAATTTCTTCATATACTAAAATATGAAAAAGGTGAATAAAAATAATACTTTTCTAGGACTCATTTTTTATTCTGAGTTTAGAAATTACCTTTATAATTTTCCTGTGCTTATTTTTCTATTTCTTGTCTTCTCATTGGCTATTTTCGCCTATTGTGCTGTGCTTTCATTGTGGTTGACTTCCAATCTAACTCCTTATATGATTATTAGTGTCTCAATGGTGAGTATCACATTTATTTATTATTTTGCTACCATGTGGTGGGTGATTTTTGTGGTTATGAAAGGATAGCTTTGCTGTACTTTATTGACAACTTGTACTTTACCAATGCTGTTTCAAGTTCATTCATTGTTTATTCCAAGTATTTGTTTATAATAAAAATTATGTAAACAATGAATTAGAAAACTAGAATTTTCTATTAAGGATTACAAAATATTAACAATTAATTTCATATAAAAGTAAGTATGTACCAGATTTATATTACTTTCTTACTTTGGTATTTTGTTTTTCAAAGGGGGTCCTGCAAAAATTTCTGTAAGTGACCTACTCTTGATACAATTTAAATCCCATTACTACATACAAAACTTGAATATACATTATTTTTTTTCCAGTTGAAAAAAAAATAATTGTGTCTCATTGCAAAACATAATCAGAATAAAATATGCAATAAAACAATCAACTGTTTTATTGCAATTTTTTTTTGCACTGATAATAAAATGTAAAAATTCTAAATAAGAACAAATTGCAAAGTCTTCTTTTAAAAAATAAATCATAACTTTAAACAGCACTGACATTTTAAAACTAATGATTTTTTATATTCCTTTTTTTCCTTCAGAAATAAGTAGATTTTGCATTGTAATTTAAAAATTCAGTAATCTTTCAAGAACATCTTAACCAAATTGATTTTACATACTTTAAAAATTGATTATATATATGGTATAAAAAAACTATGCAGTTTTTTACTTATTACCTAAAATTGCAGCAACAACATTTTTGTGAATCTTATAACACATAAAAAAAAAAAAACGGTGGGGTGAATTATATTTTTACATTTATATTCTTCTGTACTTTTGTCTGGTTAAATATTTACACAAATTAAAAAATCACATTGTATTCATGAAAATATAAAAAGTTTAAGGCTCAAACGTTTTAGAGTCATATATACAAAAACTATAAAAAAGTTATAATAAATACTGTCATTTGAAACTTCACAGTAAGTATTAAAAAACCATTTGCTAAGAGCCAATACTTTTGACACAATATTGCAAATTCATTAGATACATCAAAATATCTACTGACTTTCCATTTTAAATCGCTAAATAAAATGTGGGAACAATCAAAGTTTTTCACTAGATTGCAGTTCACGTGTTTCTTTGGCTGTCCTTACATATTCGTTCCATTCTACAGCCCAAAACGAAAAGGTGCCAATAGTTCCAGATATTGCCAGAATGAGTAGTTGATATGGAAGCTTTAATTTTGTTGAGTAAAAGAATGCAGCTGCTGCTGAGATGGACTGCAAAAAATTATAAAATACAATTAGAAATTCATCATAAAATTTTGCAAGCCAATTTCGCAATCTTAAGAATGGAGTTATGAAACTATTTACAGTTACCTTCATTCATATTACAGCATTAATTTACATTATAACATTTGTATTATAGTACTGCAGTAAGCGCCGCTTAATGTGATCACTTTGGGACAAGTATATTTTTATAACTATAACCAATTGATAACAATAGTCAAAAATGATCCAGGAGGCACAAAATGATAATTTTTTTTTTCAATTAAAAAGCATTTATTTTTACAATTACAAATTAAAATTACAATGACTCAATTAAACGCAGTTTAAAATTATCAATTAGCAGAATGGAATAGCTCTTTTTTTCCATCGATTAAAACAGATGCTACAAAGTTTTTTTTTTTTGCCCAATTCAAAAGCAAGAAAAAAAGTTTTTTAAAGTAAAGTTTTTCCTGCCTTAACAGACCGTTTTCTCGAGCATCCTTCTCTGAAATTAGTAAACCCTTTTCAAAGCAGATTCAACTTTTCCATCATGGTTTTACTTGTTGTCTAAATTTTCATTTAGCTTCACATTGTTTTTAATCTCGTCACGATTCTTTCTTTTTTTTTTTTTTTTTTGTAACTTACAAAGTAATAGAGAAATTTTTAGCTGTATTGCTTTGTCTCATCAGGGTTAAATCGTTAAAGTGTTTTAAATTTTTTTGGTAAAAGTTAAATTGTTTTCTCCATGGCAAAAATGTTTGACCATTTAGAGTAAAGTTTTTTGTGTAACTGGGACAGGGAGAAAAATCTTCTGCTTTACTGATCTTAGTTTCTTCGGAAGTTACTTGCCAGTATTTGTCTTTGTTCTTCTGTTGGTTCAGGAACAAAAAAAGGGAAAAAGGTAAAGTTTATGAAGAAGTGATAACAACAAATGAAGACACTGATTACAGTATTCGCCTTTTTTAACACATGTTAATCTACAAGTGTTCTGGGACTTAGTGATTCTGATAACATTAAGCGAAAGATAGCATTGACCGTGATCTCATTAAGCGGTCCTTACTGTATTTATTATACAGTTAAGCACAGTTTATACGTTTCACTTTTATACATTTTTATCAATTATATGTTTTATAAATTGGTCCCTACAGAGTCTAATGCGCATTTACGTATACCTATTATACGTTTTTTCATTTATACGCTCTTCTCATATAGTCCCCTCAAAAACGTATAAACGGTGCTTCACTGTATAACAGTAGAACCCTGATTTAACGTTTTCTGTCGGACCAGTAATGAAAAATGTTCTAAGCAGGAAAACTAAAAATAGGGGCCATGTTAAATATCTAAGCATATTGCTTAAAAATCGACTCTTATCCAATGAAATAGTGGGGAAAATGTGCAATATTAACTTGTTCTTCATTTTTAGATACAATTCTATTTATAACACAATCTGTGCTAACAATTTTTGCAAATTTATTTCAAAGGATGAAGAAGCATAGGCGGATTTAGGACTGAGTTCCTGGGGGGGGGGGGGGCAGGATTTTTTTTTTGAGCAATATTAGTTGTAATCAAGGCTGGTTTAATTTCCGTGGCCCTAAGCTTTTTCAGGTTTTGGGTCTCTTTTGTAGCTTGCACAGTTTTTACCTACCAACAACCTACCCAATTTTAGAGGGTCGGGGGGGGGGGGGGGTCCTCCCCTGCAGGAATTTTTGTAAAATAGATATAAAATTCTGCATTTTGAAGCCTTATAAGAGGTAATTAGAACTATCAAAATTGCCAAAAAAAGAGCAAAATACTGTTTTGTGAATTACAATAATAAACAGTAAAAATTGTCTTCGGGTTGACAAATCAGTGACAACAGTCCTGTGAGAGAAAAGGCGAGGGAGCTGCCCGTTTGAACAATTCATAATTTATACACTTGATAAGAAATAAAATTGAAGCACCCTTTGCTTAGGAATTTCAAAGACTCATCCAATCCGTTTCAAGGACTTGAGGACAATTAAAATTATTTAAGGCACTTCATTTGCCCTTTCCAGTCTGTGAAATTTTGTACTAGATTGTACAGTTTTGCAGTACTGTTCAAACTTTGTAAGAAACAACTTCTTTAAGTTTTAAAGACAAAAAAATATAAATTTCTCATTTTAACAACTTTTTCCTCAATTACAAGCAGTGCAGAAACGAAAAGAAATAGAGGTAGTGTTTTTTTTTTTTTTTTTTTTCCGGGCTGAGCAGATTAACAATATGCAGTAGAAGTAAGATAGAAACAAGCAATACAAAAGAATTTCCAAAATACTGCACTGCATTTGGGATTAAATAAACAGCAAGATATGAAAAATGTGAGTCATAAAAATTTATCTCAAGTAATATTACAAAAACGGGAGAACCACGATTTTTACATTTTTGATGCAGGATGAGGCAAGGAACTAAATTTAACAAGTTTTGGCATTTATCCCTCTACCCCCCTTCCATTTGCTATAAATGCTTAAATTTATGGTTTGCATCCATACTTTTCCAAATTTGTTAAGATTTTCAAGCACTTTAAAATGAATCCCCCCCCCCCAAAGTTCTTTTCTTTTTCTTTTTGTTTGGAACAAATATGAAATTTTCGGGAGTTAGGTAGGGGCCTTCAACAAAGCGGGTGCCCTAAGCTATAGTTTGTTTAGTTTATAAGTAAATCCGTTTTTTTTTAAATCTTTGTTTCAGTTTCTAATTTGTTGAAGTAATTGTTGATTATTTTAAGTATTGCAGCTGAATACACAGCTCGTTCAAAGTAGTCGTTTTCAACACATTTCTCCATCCCAGTTACTACTTGTAATACAATGTACGGCGCCCCCCCCCCCCAGAAAAGAATTAAGCTATTCTCTTCATTTTCCCTTCTGAATTATTCAAAAAAGAAAAAAAATTATGATTTTTTTCTTTTAAGGTTTTGGAAGGTGTTTGTTACTGTGTGTAAAGTTCCCCCAAGACTGGGGGGCATTGCCCCCCTCGCCCCCCATAAATCCACTCATGTTGTTCTGTCTAACTTAATGTTAGACAGAACAAGAAAGAATGACAGAACGGCTTCTTACAGCAACAAAACAAATTTCCCTTTTAGAAAAAAATAATTTAAATTAGCATATTTAGTACAAATACATATCAATGTAATAGTTATGTTCCATTAAGCATAATGAAGCATTACTGTTTCTGCTACTTTAGCATCAAATGTAAAAACTTCTTCTTGGCAAGACAGTTTAAACTATTTTTTTTCCATGGGTTTCCTGACATTTTTGCAAAAACCCTCTCTTTCTGGGGAGAAGCTTTATGCTTAAGACATTTACTACATCAATGATGCCATATGGCCGGCTCGCTGGAATCAGGGCTTTTTGGATATTTCTGCACATTATCTCAATTTTTTTAGACTTTCAAGGTTTCTCAGGTCACATAAACACCCTGTACTTCGTATGGAGTCTCAAAAGAGGAATTATTACTTATTGCCATTTGAAAAAAAAAAAACTTGTTCAGGCTTGAAAATATGTTAAAAGTTTATTTCATGATCAATATAAAATTTTAACCTGATTGTTAAATAAAAATATTGAATTAATAGGTCAAATAATTTTAAAGAACTATACAAATCTTTGAAAAACATTTGTATCATATGATGTATATCATGTAAAGTGATTTTGGGCCTTAAAGGAAATTTTTGTGATAAGTGGAAATCTGTTTACTATTATGCACATGATGTTTTTTCTCCTTTGATTATTATTTTCTTTCTACAGTCAAGTTTAGTTACCTTAAAGTGTAATTACTCCATTAAAAAAAAAAAAAAAAAAAAAAAAAAAGCAGAATGGAGTAAGTATAATCACACAAAAAAGTTTAAATAATGAAGCTATTCTTTCAAAAATTCAACCAATTTTCCAAGGATTTTAATCAAAAGTTAAACTGATTTCAAACTTCAACTCCTGACTTCTGTTTTATGTCTAAAAAATGTCACTCTTATGTCTTTTATGAAATTTATTGAATTTAAGCTTAGCAAATTTAAAACAGTACAATCATTTTTTTTTTTTAACTCAAACACTGCAAAGTGAATTCCTACTGAGATATCAAAGATACTTTTTTAATAATGTCTACTAAAATCTTCAATAAAAATGTTAATAAATACCTGGAAAAATTTGAATATTGCAAAAGCAGGTGCACTTTCTTCTGCATACATGGAGCCCAAGATGGAATAGATCTAAAATGAAAATTTTTGTGTTAGATTACTTTTGGGGGAAAAACCCAAAACAATCAGGGAAATTCTCATACTAGTTGGATCTCTTTCCATGTTGTTTTTGACCAGTCACATATACAAAGTTGCATCCAGTTCACCAATCAGACATCAAATTCTGCATGTAACAGAGTTGAATCGGAAGTTAAATCAGAGGTTAAATCAGAGGTGTACAAGAATTGGGTTGATTGTCTTAGACAAGAGTTATCAACAGATCATGTTAATCAAACTTTTTGTAAATAAATTGAAAATTTTAGCAATCAAACTGAAAATTTTTGAGACAAATCAAATTAATACACTAGAAAAATAAAAATAGGCTTGCTTCAAAATAAGTATGAAATAGCTGCAGCAAAAACAATGGGGAAGGTGCATCTCCAGAAATATAGCTTAGGGCCCCGTTAAGTATAGATCTGGCCCTGGTGATTATGCTGGTATGCAACATGCAATGCTTCCAAGATGTATAGATCAGAAAATTTTTTCTTACATGGGGGCTCATAGAAATGAGGATGATACTCTGGTTTTACACTGAAAAAATGTAAAAAAATAAAAAAATTGTGAAACAAAATTCAGAAAAAAAAAATCTTTTTTGATATTGTGAAAAGTATTTTAAGAAGACTACCCCCACGAGCCTCCCTCCTTGCAACAAATGTTCATGCCTTTGCACTGCAAATAAAAATAATGGATATAAAAGTATAAACAACAGAAAAATTCTCTACCACCCCCCTCCCAATAGGCGATGGGAAAAACGGTGGTCTCAACTTGCAAAAAAAAAAAAAAAAAAGACTTTATTGACTAAATTTTCAAAACACTGACAATATTGAATAAGTTGAAGAATACTGACTTCTATTGAGTTTTACTGACTAGTTTTATGCCCTGGTTGTGCAGTGCAGTTGGTTCAAAAATAGATGTACAGCAACATTAAGATTAGTGGGTAAAAAAAAAAAATTCATAAGGATATCTATTTTAAAAAATACTTAAAACATTCATGAAATACAACAGATAGTTGGTAACTAACCTGTGTGTTATAACATGAATCTCCAAAGCCTAATCCAAAAGCACAAATCATTGCAATCCAAACACTAAAATAAAAATTGAATGTCACTTTTGTAAACATTGACATGTACAATATTTTAATACTTTGAACACATAACACTATTCAAATAAATTATTCAAATAACTATTTTAGATGGCTTGAAAATGAATGAAACCTTAAATGCATCTACAGGATATTGAGTTCAGTCTTGAAAAACTTTGGTACAGTTTAAAGAACAAAATATTGAACTCTTAACAACTAATATTAGATTTCAAAAAAAAAAAAAAAAAGAAAAAAAGAAAAAAAAAAAAAAGAGAGAGAGAGAGAAGGGAAGGGAGAAAAATAATAATAATTTTTTTTTTGCATAAAATAAATTTCAGAAATTTATAAAATTAAATATCAATCAGGATCAACATTAGAATATTGAAAAATATTAAAATAGAAACATTAGGTTAATTTTCTAAAATTTTGAGCCCCTTTAAAATAAGAAAAAATTATTAACTTTTGTGATAAAAAACTTTAGGCATTAAATAATGTTCTTTCCAGCGTGCAATCACAAAAAATAAATATTTTTAGGACACGTCATTGAAAAAAAAAAAAAATAATAATAATAAGTATAGCACTACCTTTTTTTTCTCACCTCCAATTTTAACTGGAGTTTTTAATACAGGCAAGTGTTTTCAGTTGGCTAAAACTGCAATTAATTCTTAAAATGGGAAAATTGCAAAGGAGAGGGAGTACAGAAATTTAGTATTTTCTATGATATTCATAGACACGTTCACACAAATCTCAGAAAAAAAAAAAAAAAAAAAAAACCAAAATTTGTTTGAAAGCTCTCAGTGTACGATTTTAATGAGATAATCATTTCTAAGAGGTTTTCCATCATCAGCTCAGTCACTTTCCTATGCCGGGCCGATGAGTGCTAATAAGCACGAAACTGCAGTCCTCTGCTGGAAATGACTGAGCTGGCGGTATACTTTCAATGATGTTAGACGGGGGTAGTTCCCCCCCCCCCCCGGGAACATTTTGAAACTCAAGCACTTAAAACAAAATTTAGGCTGATGTTGGCGAAAACAAGAGGTGAGGGACCCTCCCCTGAAAGCTTTTACAAGTTATTTTTTAAAACGTGGTTTGTAGACAACCTTTTGCAATATTAACAAGAGGAAGAGGAGTGGTTTGGAGGGTCGCATATTAAAAAGGGAATGAAGAATAATTACATAGCATTGCATAAATCCAGGTTAAAACTTAAAGATAACTTAATGCGCAATCAATAAATGTATAACTTTTTATCCAACACTTACTAATAAATACAAATACAAATGTGAGGACCAGCAACAGGCTCTTTGCCCAGCTAGGCTGGTCCTAGTCAATTTATCAGTCCCCAATGAAGATCAATGGCCCTCTTACAGCTATCCACCCCCTTGCTCATTATCACCTCTTCCGGTAAGCTGTTCCAAGTGCCCACAACCCACATATCCCTTTTCTTTCCCTTGTGGGGGATGTAAACACATCTTACAAGATGAACCTTTTATGCTAAATGAACCCAAATATTTGGTATACACTTGATATTTTTGATATTTTCGTGGGGTGGTCATGCCCTCCCTCTGGCATTGTTTCCATTCTTGTTGAACTTTACAATGAAGTTTTTTTCAATTTAAGCTAGGAAAGAGGGCTTAAAAACTTTACTTGAAACTTCCTCAGTGTGGTTTTATGGCTCCCGGCGTTGTTTTTATTCTCTTGCTAGACTTCGAGGAATAATAAGGAATTTTTAAATATTTAGCTCTAAAAAAGATTTTTACTACTTTTGAAACTTTCTCAGGGTGGCCATGGTCCCCCCTCTCATTGTTTTCTGAATTGTTAGACATTGTATGTCTTATAAGGGGGATTTTTTGCATTTTTGCTGAAAAAAGGGGATTTTAACTATTCTTCGAACTTTCTCAGAACCCTCCCTGGATCCGCTTATGCCCCAGAGCCAGATGGCTTCAATAACCTATAAGCTGAAATTTATTAACTGCTTAAAATGTGAAAAAGGAATTCTCACAAAGAATGTAAAAAAGGATTGCACACATTCAATAATCATAACAAATCAAGATTTTTATGTGGAGGGATGGGGAGATTTCTCAATTCAACCAATAAAACTCTTAATTTTACGGAATGATGAAAAAAAACCCCATAAACAAATTAATTAATATATGCATGCAAACAAACCTACATCTGATGAGAAGAGGTGACAGTCATCATTAAAAAAAGATTTAAAAAAAATAATTGCAATGTTGAAATACTGCCCCAAAATTCTCAGAGTTATGGGGTAAAGATTGCTGAGTAGGAATTTTTTGGGGAGGTCACAATGACCTTTGATCCAGCAGTGACCCAACCTTAGGGGAGCTCCTGTATATAAAATAAAAAAATAATAACATCCCAGATTAATAATTTTTGTAAAATTTTATTAATTTTTCGCAACTTTAGCATTCTTCAATTTCTTGGTTTTATAACCAGTCCAGAATTTCGTGGAAATAACAACATGCTTCCAAAAAAATTAAATGCTATTACCTGCTTTCAATCATTGCTCGCTGTGGAGTTTCATGTAGAGTAGCTTCTGCAGGGAGATTAATGCAAATCAGGTAAAAAGTAATCATGTGTGTAATAAAGCCAAGCAATATTACAGGATCTCTACCGTATTTGTTTGTTTTTCTTGCCGAGAATTCCAAAAACAGCTCCACCTAAATAAAAAAAAAGTTCATTAATTGCAGAATTAATTACCAAAGTCAATTCACACAAAAATATTTAGCGCAGTATAGTCTATCAAGGTTCTTGCGCCATGAAACCCAATGGAACCAAAAATATTAAAATGCAACAGCAACAATCGTTGGTACTTTTTGTTATAAGCACTACAACTTTGTTAACACCATATGATAAGTTAATTTTCAAATTCAGGCAGTGAGGTTTAATATAAAAATTGAGAACTAAACACTCTATTTAAGAGAATCCTCTTATGTTTAATATCCGATGATCGAGTAACCTGCGTGTTTTTTAACAATGAAATTGGTGCCACGGCATGATAATTTGATAACATGTTTTGGTAATGTTTAATATGCAGGGAAAGGCTTTGACGAGGCTGAACTTGATCCGGCAACTTAACTGTTTTACTGGTAAGACTCATTTCAGGGGAATGAAGAAAAAAAAATGGTCAACAATAAACACTACCTACTTTAGTTTAAGAGTTAGGGGGATCCACAGGAATTAGGGTTACAATTTCAACTATTAAAATATCACCAAACAGGCAATGGCTTCATTCAAATGTAGAAGAGTAGAAGCCATTCTCACCTGTTATACCTTGACAGGTGACTTTCTAGTTACTCATGATAACCATAAAGTCTCATAAGCAAATGAGAGCTAACTACTGAGACTTATGGCTATGAAATATACCATTATATGCTATATTTCAATTGCATATATCTTGAAAATGGGAAAGTTAACAAAAATTAGACCCCCACTATTGGATTCAATGCCCCGATACACGTAAGAACCCATGTTTCAATTTTTTCTTTTTTGGAATAATTTTATACTGTCCCCGTTAAAAGGGAAAAGAAACAAATAAATAGCAATGTACAATTTTATATATTATGAGTAACAAATATCATACATATGAAAATATTTCTTGTAAGTTAGAAAAAAAGTTTCAAGAAATTGATGCCATTTATTTCCTAATTTATTTGTATAGTTAATGAATCTGATAATATTTTTAGTTGTGACCAACATGTTTTATATTAAATCAAACTTTCAATTTGAGATTCAATTTAAATAGTTTAAGTTGAATTTGTGCAATTACAATACTATAATGTTTAATAGATTATGTAGGTTCTATTAATATTATTGCATCTTATTGGCAGCGTTACCATCTGCTCCACATTTTGCAAAGTTGCTCCTCAAAAATTGTGAAACTCCGTGGCTCAGCAAAGAAGTTATTTTGCTTCGCCCAAGCGTTTTCAAGTTTATACTATTTTGCGATTTTATCATGACAAACATGTAAAATGGCAAATTAAAGATAATTATACTCCAAGATTGAAATATTGTTTAAAGCTGTGTTATTAATTAAAAAATAATTGTTTCTTACTAGTGCTTAAAACAATTATTAAAGCTCAAAAACAATTTTAGATAAGAGGTTTTAGTTATTTTCATTGATTTTTATACAAAACACCAAACTGCTCCACAAAGTTTTAAATTGTTCCTCAAAATCACCACAGATGCTCCTCAAATTGTTCGTCCAAGGTCGCCAACCTTGTATTGGGCAAAAGTAACCATTTGAACCAAAAAGCATAAAAAAAAGGTTCACACATTAGTCTTTGCACTTTTTTAAGTTATTCAAGAAAAGATAATATACAGCATGTTATCTTTAAATATGGCGACTAAAATTCAAAGGATAATAAATGAATAAATAAACAATTATTTACTACTCACAGCTACAAGCTTTCCAAACCGTTTGGGTAATCAGGTCCTGCATCCCCCCCCCATTTATCCGTTCTCTGGTACAGATAAGAATATTCTCCCACCCCCTTCTTTTCCTTAAAGAATTTTCGCAAATAGCTGACAATAATCAGGCCACTTTAGACTGTCAACTGCATTGAAACTATTTTTTAACAATTTTGAAAGGATAAAACTCTGAATTAGAAAAGTTTGACTTTGAAATAACAAAGATTTTGTAGATTTAATTGAATGCAAGTTCCAAGAGAACAACAAAAACTTCAAATTATTCATGAATTCTAATTAAAGACATTCTAATTATCCTAGTTTGACCATAACAGGAATTTTGCTGCAGTGAAAATCAAACAATGTAATTTAAATTGAATCAGGACCAAACATTTTTTTGAAACAGATATTTTGTTGTATTGGTATTTGTTGCAAGGGGATTTTACTGTTAAAGCACATACATTTTTAGGATATTCTTTACAGTCTTAAGTAAAATAACACAATTAAATTAAAAACTGATCTAAACTATAGTACAAACCAAGTATTTCTCCAATTCCTATACAAATTCCTGAAATTCCAACATATTTTACAGCATCATCTCCAAATCGTTTTGTAAAAGAGATACCGGCACCATACACACCACTAAAAAAAGACAGCTCTAAACCTAAAGGATTAAAAAGTCAGCCATGAGCCAAGATTTAGGGAATGATTTAAACATTATGGAAAGAAAATTACATTAAAAAACTATTAGTCAAAATATTTTTTGGATGCAAATATTAACATCCAAGAATACTCATAAACATTTATGTGACCATAGTAGTCTATGAAAAAGTAATAAATTACTTCAGACTTGAGTTTGTTTCAGAGGGAAAAGATTAAGACATATCAAAATATAGCAAAATCTTCAATTTCAGGAAATTGAACAAGTCATCTTATTCCTTCAACAATGCCACTTCTCAAGAACGGAAGCCAGTTTAGACGGGTAAAAAAACCCATTTTTTTAAAAAATATCATAACCAAGGATGAGATTATAAACCTGGTTGTGCTTAAGTTATTTACATGATTTTAAAAGTTGTCTTTGTACAGAGTAAATATTTTAAAATACGAGAAAACTAGAACATGAAATATTTTTATACCTGTGTATAAGAAACTTAATGCTAGTAGAAGCATTTCTTTTGTCTTCAGAAGCTTGAAAGCTTTCACTAAAAAAAAAATCATTTTGAAATGAAAAATATAAATTTTATTTTAATGAAGAACTCAGAAAAAAATTAAACAATAAGATTGTTTCTACATTTCACAAAACAGGCACTCAGGAGATAAATCTACTTTTTTGATTTCCTTATGCAACTTTGAAAGTATATTTTGCATCTAAAAAATAAATAAAAATAATAGAACAAAAGTGTTTATTATAAGTGATAGTATGTAACATTGACTCTACACTATTTTGTATATGCCACTTGTACAGAAGAAAAACCCAATGAATAGGAAATCAGAAATTAAACCTGAATGCAACCTTAAACATTCCTATAACATGATGGAATAATCAGCATAAGTCAAACAAGAAAACTAAAACAATAACGATACGATAATCAAATTATTAAAGGGCTACTTACCAAACTCCTCTTTAGCACCGGAAACTTCTGGTTCACCACTGTAACAATAAACAACAGAAATATAAAAGCAATCAAATATATATATTTTTTAAATTTAAAGCCACTTTATTGTGGATTAGTTTATTTAAAAAAAAAAAAAAAGGTTTTCACCAGATTTTAGATCAATTGGACTTCATACAGTGCTGGATTTTTTGAGGGGAAAGGAGGGGGGGCATTCTCCAAAATAGTTTGTTTGTGAATGTAATAATAATGCAATACTTATCGTAAATTAGTTTATAACAACCTTAAACGTAAAAAAAATGTCTGCTTTTAAATTAGCTGGATGCGTAATGTAAACAGATATTTTTTACCCTAACAAAAATCTGCCAATCATGACATCTACAAAATAAAGAGGCAAGTTTGCCAA
The DNA here is from genome assembly GCF_026930045.1 of Uloborus diversus. NCBI lineage: Eukaryota > Metazoa > Arthropoda > Arachnida > Araneae > Uloboridae > Uloborus > Uloborus diversus. Next base: position 164,975,560 of record NC_072735.1, on the reverse strand, counting down.
AATATTTTTTTCTAGGTACTGCACTTCTTGTATCCATCTCTTTACAAATTCACAAAGCATATCTAGTACTCTTTTAGAAATATTCATTACTGAACAATATTCACCATTAAGCAATTCTAAGTAATATATGTAATCCTATCACAGAATTTTTTTAAAGATCATTTCAGGCTTAGTTTTGAACTTCAATTCAGAAACATGAATTATAACGTCAATCAAAAGAGTGGAAGATTCATACATCTATAGCCGAGTGATGGTTAGGGGCGTCCCAAACCAAAGTTTTTAGTGTGAGTGGGGGGGGGGGAGCATTCTCAATTTAACCAATGGAATGTAGAATTTTGCTCAGAAATGCAAAATTAAAAAAGAAAACGCACATCTTCCACCAATGAGGAGAGACATTAGGTATCATTTCAAAATATAAAATGAAACGCAATAGCCTCCAAACTTTTGTCAGTTAAAATCTGACAATAAGGAAAACTTTGAGAGGTCACAGTGATCTCCCATTGGGGAACCCGTGGTGATGTTATAGCAAAAAAGGCAAAATTAGAAATCACCACCAGCTACAGGATGACAAAATGAAAAAAAAAGTGATTAAAAATTATTTTTCAATTGTCACCTTGAAAACAATTAACTAAAAACCTAAAAGTTGGTGTGCAAAAGATGTTAAGTATTTGATAAAAACTTTTCCTTTAAAATCAAAATATAACCTCACTAAATGAATTTCTTAAAAATATATTACCTACAGGCAGACTTAGATAAAATGAAAAGCTTTCTGCAAACACAAATCCTAACTGGAAAATTTTCATCAAATAATTATTTTGCCTAATTCACCCTTAATTTATATTAAAACTAGCAAAAATACCCGGCGTTGCCTGGGTCAGAAATAAATGTAAGAAACAATCGCTACTTCCTTTCGTTTTCTGTTTTAACTGAAAGAACTCAAAACATATCACTTTGACGTGATTAAAAATCGAGCTTCTTCCTTACCCATTAAAGTAAAATAGCAATAAGTGTAAAGAACGAACGAATATTCATTTAGAAACGAAAGCACGAATAATAAACGCATATAAAAATTTGAAGAATTTCCGAAATATGAACTAACAAAAACAAAGATCACTGAAAAAACCGTGTGCTTTATTTAATTAAATAGTACACACTTAAAAGAAAAAAAAGCTCTCTACTATGTTTCTTTAAGGATGTAAAAAGTAGAGTTTCCAAATTTTTAAACAACTTTAAACTCATGTCTGCTCCGGAGAAGCCTTGATTCAAAAATTTCATTATGATTACTTTTATTATTGCTGTTGTTAGGCAACGAATTTTTGTAACAATGGGTTTTATATTCGCGACTTCAAAGCTCGAATACGCCACCTTGCGGTGATTACCAATACTAAAGAAAAAGGTAAAACATTTCTTCCACAAGTTTTCTTTGGGGTAAATTTCCGGCTTCAAGCAGTTTGTGGTGTAATGTAATTTCAGAAGAATAAAAAAGAAAGCTTCGCACAAATACAATGAAAAAGTACTGTCATTCACTAAACGTCAAAGCAAGTTATAAGTTATGGCATTTGTTTCTTTCATCTTTTTTCATCCACCATTAGACAGTGGCTGCTGCGCCCCCTATAATTTATTGGAGTTGCGAATTTAATTATTTAATGGGGAAATGATATGAAACTTACTGTTTTCCACCATAACTTTTTACAGCTAAGTTTTTAAGGAATAAATTACAGCCTAAGTTGCTCCCTCATAATGTATCTATCTATGGTGAAAAAATGGTTAAAATCCCTGCAGTACTTTTGAAGTTTACCCTGGACATCCGGACAGAGATTAGCCCTTTATGTATAAAGATGAGGATGCAACTCCTAATAAAGCAATGTCATGCTTGCTCCAGAGAGGCCTTGTTTCAAAATTTACATTATGATTACTTTTAATATTGCTGTTGTTAGGCAACGAATTTTCGAAACAATGGGTTTAATCTTTAATCATTTGATGTGGAAATTACATGACATTTACTGTTTTCGATCACGACCTACTTAAACTAATTTTTTTAGCGATAAATTATAGCCTAAATTGTTCCCCTATTATGTAGCTATCTATGGTGAAAAAATGGTTAAAATCCCTCCAGTAGTTTTGAAGTTTACCTCGGACATCTGGACAGAGATTAGTCCTTTATGTATAAAGATGTAAAAAAGGTGGAAAAAAATTAAAATCATTAAATTTTTTTTTGCAATAACATATAGTTTACGCTTACTTTTCACCAACTGAAGAAAATTGTCTAACTATTATTTTTTGCCCAATATCAATCACATGATCATTGTTTTCATTTTTTGTGAAAAAGTTCATGTAGATATGATAAAACATGATCTACCTGCTTTTTTACTTGAAAATTTTATAAACCTATTTGATTTTGTAAACAAATCAACAGAAACTACTTATTTGTTAAAAATCAAGTATTTCTGCAAAAATAAATACCATATTTTCCTGCATATCATCTGTTGAAAAATTGTAAAATTAATGAGATTTGGATTATCAGGCTGGCGACAGAAACTGTGAAAAAAAGTTCCCTGACTTTTCCCTGATTAAGTTCACCAAATTTCCCTGATTTACGTTACCAATGATAATGGTTTTCTTTCTTTGCTTTAGTTGAAATCTATTGTATGTTTGTATAAAATGCAGTATTTTAAATGTTTTAAGTTATGTAAAGTTGTTGAACTAAAGATAAAAAAATTAAAATTACTTTTAAAAACATGTGTATTAATGATAGTTCAAAATAATTTCAATTACTTTTTAGTTCTAAGTTTTCAAACAGTATAATAATTGTTGCAAGAATAACAAGTATTAGTAAAAGAATAGAAGTAATGTAGTTATTCTTATCCAACTAATTGACATATTTATGCAAAACAGATGAAACCATTCATACGGAGCTTTTCTCTAATCAAGAACATAGGTTTTAATGAATGAATACAGCATTTTAACAATAAAAAAATAAAAATATTTTTTTAAGTACACAAGTTAACTCTATTTTAAATGATTTCAGTATGTAACGAGAAAAAATCTTAGATTGCTTTTGTAACAAGCAACTTTGAAATGCAAGGGGAAAAAAAAAGCAATTAGTTAATTTCAAAATATATGAAAGAAGAATACAACTTGGTTATAAAATTAAAGAATCACTAAAGTCTGAAGAAAAGAAAACCTTTATAATCTGCGGTGACAACAAATAGTATAACAGCCAAAAATGGATTTTTTTTTAATTGAAAGTTCAATTTTAGCAATTAAATTAAAAATGCCAAGAAGTAATAACTTTTAAGCTTTTATAGTATTAATTAAAAAACCAAAGATTTCTTCTTGAAATCGTGATTATAGTACGCTAATTACTTCGAGACAATGGAATAAAGGCAAAGGAGCTAAGGCATAATTGAAGGCTTCCTCTTTGCCTGTATGGTTGTTTATTTTATGTAGCATTGAAAGCGTGAAAGGAAATTTTAAGCTAGGTAAAATAAACAACCTAACAGACACAAAAGCAATCTTAGGAAGTTCATCCTGTGGTTAATAAGTAAGATTCAATACTTTCACGTTGAGGAAAAAAGATGCACAAATATGCGGCAGTGTATAATCGCACCTCATTAATTTTACTTTTTTTTTTTGAACAGATAATTGGCGGAAAAAGCGTAGGGAATTAAGAGTACTTAATTTTGTAAAGCAGAAAAAAAAAAATTTTCTTCAAAAAATCAATTTTACCTGCTTTTTCTTTATTTTTTCAAAATTTCCTGATATTTCCCTGATTAATAAAGTTCCCTGACTTTTCCCTGATCTGTCGCCACCCTGATTATATTCTGCTGCAAATTATCTGTGCCTTTTTTTCTTTCGCTCTCAACGCCAATGTTGAAACTCGATTTACAGCAGGATTCACCAATAGACTGTTCCGTAGTCTGTAAAGTTGTTTATTTTATGAATTTTCCTCTTATGTAATTCAGGCTGTATAAAATAAAAAACCATACAGTCACAGTAGAAGCAGTCTCCATTTGCAACTATTTAATTCTTTGTGTTTAAGTAATTAGTGTACTATGATCACGATTTCAAGAAGAAATCATTATTTCTTAGATTAATTTTGCGCAATATTTGGAAGAAACAGAAATAAAGTGTGGGATTTTTAAAAATATATCTTTTTTTCTTAAAATTAACGTTGGTAGTTAAAAAAAAAAAATTGCAGAGCCAAAATGTTTCTGCAAACAACGTTTGCGCATTCGTCTATATTATGCAAAACTGCTTACAGGTCCGAATCTATAAATTTTAGGGTACCCTTCAAGCAAAATATGTAGTGCCAAAGACCAACAGTGTATATTTGCAACAATAATAAGCCTTAGTGCTACTTTTTTCTTCAATTTCATTGTCTGTTGGACACTTGAAAGACACCCCCCCCCCCCTCCCTGCATTGCGGGATTGGCGGGTTTGCAGATCTGGGCCTGATTCCTTACATTATTTAATGCATTTATGATTCTTAAAGTAAAAAAAATACCCTTCAGCACTTTGTGTAAATAAAAGTGGCCACTATTTCAAAAATATGGTTATACTAATAGGATTGCTTCTACTTTCCACTAATGACTGAAGAATTTCTCTAATTTCGTCCTTTAGGTTGTAAGTTGTATTTGTACAATTGGTAAATGGCTTAAGCTCTAAAAAAGCAAAAACATGTTTCATTTAGATAATGTATACAAAATTTTTACTTTAAAGTAAAAAAAAAAAAAATAAATAAATAAATAAAAACATAATAAGTTAAGATGAAATGCTAGTTCCTCAATATATTTAATAGACAATTAAATTGATCATTGTGAGACTCTCACCAGGGCCTGATTACTGAATAGGTCAACTAGGGCGTGGCCTAGGGCCCCCAATTTTCAGGGGGCCGCCAAATGGCCATTTTTTAAAGCCAATAGCTAAAACTGTTTTCGCCAATGGCTAAAATTGTAAGGGTTGACTACACAGGGGTCCCAAAAAAGCATACAGCCTATTGCCTCCTAATATCTTAATTGAACCCTGACTCCACATCTTTTTCTTGAAGCATACATCATTTTGATAATCTGTAATGAAGGTAAAAATTTTATGATGATTTTCATTTTAATGTTACCAATTATTACCAATAGGGAAGTTGCAACCTATTAAATGTTCATATTTTGACTATTGGATATTGTTAATTGACCCTCAAAACTAAAAAATTCACCATTGGGGCAGCCTTCCGCAAAAGATCTCTTGTTTTAGCTACGGACATTTTGAGCGTGCTGATATTTTTATTTTTTAGAAATTCAATAATCCTTTTGAACACACTATGGAGGCCGGATTTGTTAATCCGGCACAATCTAATAATCTTCCTCAAGTAACATCAATGATGGTATTTGAATATTTCCGAGAGGATGAGAGGTTTAATGTTCCAGAAATGCGAGGAGGTAAGCCTTACGTTTCGTCTTCGAAGCCAATTGCGTGTCCTTCGACTTCTCCCGCGGCGGAAGAGAGCATTACGTAACTTCCTGTGCCTTTTAACGTCACAAGCACTTGAACTTTAAAAATTAATTAAAAAAAAAAACTACTTATCGTATCGCAAAATTTTTTTCACCTATGATGTTCATACATGTTACTCTATCATATAAAAATGAAATTGAAAAATCGAAAACTTCCCTATTGTAGGGGTAGGGGGGGTATAAAAAGAGGTATTCATTATTTATTACTTCTAAAACTGCTTTGTATTTATTAAAAATGTGCTCAAAATAATTTATTGATAATCTTAAATTTAAATTATTTTTATTAATTAGTACAGCATAGTTTTTCAACCTTTCATTTTACTCCTAGATAACCTCCATAAACTCTTTTTGTTAATTGCCCTTAAAGTTACTGAAAAATATTGGCAATCTTACTCATAGATCAAAATACATGCAAATGCTTTCAGGTAATTTAAATTTTACAAAAAGGAAGATGTAAATAATTTTATTCACTTTGATCATTTAAATTTCATTATAAACTTGATTGTCCTGCTTGATTGTAAAATAATTCTAAAGTTATTCATGATAAACAGTCCTGCAATATTAATACCTTGTAAGTGTAGACAAAGTAATAGAATCAGATTTATTTGTTCTTAGAAACAGCATTAAAACAATGCCTACAATGGCAACACCAAGAAGAACCCCAAACACTGTATATCTTGTTTGATCATCAATTTCAGATTTGCCTTGGAAGGTGAAGAACACAAAAATGTTACCAAACAATAAGCTGTAACAGATAAGAGAATACTTGAGCATACAACAAAACATCAACAGCAACATCTGAAGATAAAACTCTTATCTTTTAAAAAATATTATCAATTTTAGTTAAATCAACTTTGACAGTTGATAATGATACTAGATTCAAATATATTTGCTTACAAAGAGAGAAGTAAATCAAAATATTAAGTGTAATGTAAAATCACTTCTTAGAAGAAATTCAATCTTTATTTGTTCAAATAGTAAAATCAGAAACCTGCATTGGAGTAAAGCCCAGAACACTCCACTGTTTCTAGACATTGTATCAGAATCTGAATTAATCGTCAAGAAGTTTCCTTGACCAGTCCAGATAACTAAAATAAATACATAGCAATATAAAGCAGGACAGAAAAAATGAATAAATAAAATTGAGTTTTAAGATTTTTAAAATTAATTTTGAATCACATTTGAGTTTAAAATAATTAAAAGCAACACTGAAAATGAATTTCAGATGATATCGAAAGTAAAAATCTGTCAGAAAACAACAGATAAGTTGATAATTTATAAATGCAAGTTTTTTATTTTTATTTTTTACATCCAAACACAAATGACATGTAAGCAACATTTTAATAAACTGGAACAAGTTATTTGAAAATATATAAATATTCTACTTCTTTACTAATAATAAAGCTGCAAAGTCTTTCTGGATGACTAAATCGCTAATACTTAAAAGAGAATTTGAAAAAGGTTATCGATCCTGTCATACAAAGGAAGTTTCTTCGCATAACAGGAAAATATTTCACTATAGGGAATTCACTACAGGAAAATATTCACCCCCACCTATTACGAAAAACAATGCAAATTCTGAAATTTTAAATGCAATATTGGAGCAGGAATGGAGTAATATTTCCATTTCTAACTTTCCATGTCATACTCAAGCCACAGAGCGATATGTTAAAATAGTAACAGAATCAGCAAGTAAAGTTTGCAGAGAGGAATAACTTTCCTTTTAGCCTCGATTCAGTCACAAGAAAGTATGAATACTTTCAACATGAACTCAGAGCTCTCTATTTAATTTACCCAAAGATGTTCTGCATCAGTCTGTAGATCTCTCTCTCTCTCTCTTCCTTAAAAAAAAAGTATTTTACTGTACAGTGGTTTATTTATAAAATGTTCTAAAAATGCATTTTTTTTCTTTACAAAAACATTAATTTTTAATAATTTTTCAAATCGGTCAGGGTGAAAAAAAGTACCCAATGGGGTGAAATACTATGATGTAAAATAACATCACAGTCCAATGAAATCTTCATGCACCACTTGGCAGTCGAAATTCACATATTGAACAGAAAAAAGAGATGTTTTTTCGTCACGAAGACATTAATTTTTGAAACTTTTTAAATCGACCATGGCCAGAAAAGTTACCAATAAATACGTTCTTCAAAGTGCTCCTACTGCTAGTTTTAGTGCTCCTACCTGTACTTGAATCTAATTATAACATGTTATAACGCTTATGTGTATACTTTCGAATGTGACTTATCTTTCATCAACAGTTTGCATAAGTCTACAAAAAAAAAAAATAATTTGAATTTTGACATCTTGAATTCAAATTATGTTTTTCGGAATCACAAGTGTGTGTATGTGTGTGGGGGTATGTGTTTGTGTGTAGGGGTTATGTGTATGTGTGTGTAGGCATGTGTGTTTGTGTCTGTGTGCTGGCATAAGTGTGCGGGTAGTTGTGTGTATGAATGTGTGTTTGTGGGGGGGGGTATGTGTATGTGTGTGTAGGCATATGTGTTTGTGTCTGTGTGCAGGCATGAATGTGGGTAGTTGTGTGTATGTGTGTGTGTATGTGTGGGTGTCTTTATGTATGCGTGTGTATATGTGTTCGTATGTGTGTATGTGTTATGTATGCGTGTGTGTGTAGGCCATGGATGCAACCTGGAGACGGTTTTCGCTATAGGAGCAGCATCGTGAGGAGCCCGTCGACAATGATGGTGCCGAGGGTGGTGGTGGGAAAAATCAAAAGACGCCAAAAACAGTCAAATGAGAACAATAAGCAATCGTGATTGCTCAAAAAAAGTTAAATGCTAGGTAGTTTTAATTATATTTGTGCTAGTTTGAAGAATGTACTCATTGGTAACTTTCTTGGCCATAGTTGATTTAAAAAGTTTCAAAAATTAATGTCTTCGTGACGAAAAAAAAATCTCGTTTTCTGTTCAATACGTGAATTTCGACTGCCAAGTGGGGCATGAAGATTTCATTGGACTGTGATGTTATTTTACATTATAGTATTTCACCCCAATGGGTACCTTTTTTTTCACCCTGACCGATTTAAAAAATTATTAAACATTAATGTTTTCATAAAGAAGAAAAAATGAATTTTTAGGCTCAATTTGCGATCTTTGACTGCCTTGCGGCGCATGAAGATATTATCTGACCAACTTGAAATTTCACATGTAATTGTTTAGTCCTTGTGGACAACTTTTCTCATCCTGGCAGATTTGAAATTCCGAAAACAATTTTTTTCGATCCACCCTAGTGTGCACATCAAAGCCATTTTTCAAAAATTTGATTTTGTTCTTTTTCTATTCCAATTTTAAGAATATTTTACCGAGGAAACTATCATAACATAGATGAGTAAATTACCACAACATGGACAGACAAATTAAAATAGCAAATTGGCTGAAATTCATCATCCATTACTTGTAAATATATACAGGTGAACCAAATGACGTTTTAATTTTCTACTACGGGCAAAGCTGTGCGGGTACCGCTAGGAGGGAAATTAAAATGCTTTTGTGAGTCTTACCAGAGGCTCCAAATCCAACAATAGCTGATGCAAGGTACAAGCACCAAGTCTCATGAAAAAAGAAGTTTCCAATAAATAAACTGAAAGATAAATGGAGGAAGTTGAGATTAAGACGTTTGGGTAAATAGATTTACTAAGTGAGAAGGAAGTTTTAAAGTTAATACAAAATAGATCATTGATTTATCTGTAGTTTATTGGTGCAGAGGAAGAATTATCAATACAAAATTTACTTTTATAAGGTAAATAGATTAGCAAGAGCACATTTAAAACTATCTCCTACTGCAGTATTATTTGTGGGTAAGAATTTGAGTTTTCATTTTTGAAAAAAGTATTAAAAAATACAAAATTTTAAATGTTAAAAAAAATCGTTTGAAGTGAGTGAGGACTCAACCAAATTAATAAATAAAAATTGCAAAAAAGAAACTGAAGTATATAATTAAGTTGAAAAGCTTTAGATTGATCTTTACTCTTTTTGGTAATTATAGTTGTAAGTTTAAATGCATGAATGAATTCTGTTATAACAATAAAATCCTTTTAAAACAAATACCCAATACAACTAAACATCTGTTTCGAAGAAATAAATCTTTAGTCCTGATTCAATTTACATTGCATTGTTTGAATTTCATTACAAAAAAAAAAAAAAAAAAAATCCTGTTATAGTAGAAGTAGGATGCCTATATAATGTGGATTCATGGATAATTCGAAGTTTTTTTAGTCGGTTTCTTGGAACTTGTATTCAATTAAACCTACAAAATCTTAGTTATCTCAAAGTCAAACTTTTCTAATTTAAAGTTCCTTCCAAAATTGTCAAAATTTAGTTTCAATGCAGTTGGCAATCAAAGTGGCCTGGTTATTGTCAGCTATTAGGGAAAGTTCTTTCCGGAAGAGAAGGGTGTGGGAGAATATTCTTATCTGTACCAGAAAACAGAGCAGGGATAAATGGGGAAGGGACGTACACCTTCTGAAACTGTCCGTGGATGCGGGTGATCTCCACTCCTTCCCAAGTGCACTCTGGCCATAGCGATAAATCATAGATGACATGCATTGCAATTCAGTCGAAACCATGACTAGTCAATATTACTTGAGTTTTCTACCTTGTGCTTTTTGTTTTAGTAGTGTGAACTTGAATATGTCATTGAGTAAACTCTGCAACCTGTATAGTTAAAAAAATTGCTGTGATGTGTGATGATGACAGTGCCAGATCTATATTTTTTGCAAAGCCGTTGCAAAATCTTGAAATTGCTACCCTTACTCATCTTCTTTCAAGTTTGTTTAATTGAGTTTCATAAAAAAAAAAAAACCTCACATTAATTGGAAGAAAGTGCTGTTCCTCAAAAGTTGCTGCCTGGGGCAAGGTCCCTTTCTTGCTCCCCCCCCCCCAGATATGGCATTGAGTGAACGTATTCATCATATGGAAGTCATATCATAATGTTTTATTACTATGTTATTCATCAATTACCATATGATTTATTTTATTTAATTTTGTTGAACTATATTCAATGTATGACATATACTATAACTTTCATACAGGGGAATCTGGGGCATGTTGGTCCACTTGTCGACTTTTCATTTTTTATCTCACCAAAACATTAAGTAAACATCTTGATTTTCTACTATAATTTCTACTATAGTTTCTTCATTAGATATTTTTCACCATCCCAGATTTAATCCAACACTGGATGAAGAAAAAAGTGTGAAGAAGAAATTTATCATGACAAAAGAGTATGGCAATAGCATCAGGGGCGCCGACTTGGAAAAATTGTTGGGGGGGCCGGATGTCACCGGGGTCTAGGGAGTATGTTAAAGCACGGAGCCCCCCCCCTCCCCCCGAAAAAAATTCAGATTTTTGTGCCTTGAAAATGCCAACTTACATATTTTCTGGTGTGTATAATTTATACAAACAAACATATGTGACAGGGCGTTTTCAAAGTAAAACAATCTAAAAATTGGTACACAAATTTTCTGCTTCAATTAGATCATGTCACTTGCTTTAAGTGAGGGACACTTTTGCAATTCCATTTTGTGGGGAGCCGTGCAGTGCCATAGCTAGGCTACGGCACTATACAAGGTAGTAAACTTGACTTGCATGGATAGGCACTACCAGTGGCACCGATTAATAACAACTATTAGGGGGAGGGTGCCATAACGGGGGCCTTGCCAGGGGAAATTTTCTAAATTTGAGATAAAAAATAGTGAGTTTTAAAGTTTTTTAAGCATTTTAGAATCATATGATCAACATTAGAACCCCAAAAACTCGACTCTCTGTAAATCGACACATTTTTTGGCTTTGAAAAAAAAAAAAAAAGAAAAAATGGTATTTTCGTGAAAAGTTAATTTAATTTACAGTAATAATTATACTTTTAGTCTATTAGCAGTGAATATATAGCTCTGAAAAGATTGAACTGATATTTAAATAAATCTAAACTATCATTAAAAGAATAAAGCATAAAAGATTGATGTCGCACTTTGATTACTAAAAGTGAAATAACTAATTTAAGCTTGCTTTGAATAAGGCCCAGAGTTCATTAAATAAAAATAATGTCTCAAAATTAATGCTTTAATAGAGTTACAAAAGTCAATAGACAGATTACTTCATTAACTCTAATAATTGAAGAAAACTATCACGCCTTCCATTAAATATACAAATCAAACCCTGATATATTTTTTCCAGATTAGCAACACTTAGATGAGAGCGCCGCCATCGAGGCACTGGGGACAAATTCTATGAGTGCTCTCAGCACCGTAACACTATCCTTATTCACACCACTCGTTTTCAATTAACCTGCTTACTACAGCAATAGTTATTTGTTTTAATTCATTACTGAATGTATTTTACAATGTAACTATCTTCAAACAAGGAAAGTAAAAAATACCAACATAATTTTGTGATTTTAGAAACTATAATATGACAAATAATGTTCTTAAATTATTGAGGGGGCTCTGCCCCCCAAAACAAACTATTGAGGGGGCTCGGGCCCCCTCAAGCCCCATGGAGTCGGCGCCACTGAATAGCATCTAACACTCTTTTGACTTTTTTGATGAATAAAGAAAACAATTTGGAAATCTAATCAAAATTGAGAACCTGATAATCTTGATGTGGACTAGGGTGTATTGAAGTGGTTTAAACAAGTGCAAGCTAAAAATATGTCTCTCAGTAAAACTCTTGTTTGTGAGAAAGCAGAAGAATTTGCTGTCAACTTAGGAAATAACAATTTCAAAGCAAGCTCTGGATCAAGCTGGGATCTATCAATTTTGCCCCCCCCCCCTCCTGCAACAAAATCTGTAGGGCCCCTCCCCAGAGGCTAACAGTATAGTTGCAAGGCTAATAAGTCTAACTGCTAGTTTTTTTTTCAATTTTTTGGGCCGTTGGGCCCCTTAAGGACTTGGGGGCTCCCCAGCACTGTGGGGTCTGCGGGTGCGCAGATCCAGACCTGCTCTGGATAGTACAATGAATTTAAGCATAGAAATTGAATTTACTTCAAGTTTCTGTGTCGTAAAAGCAGGGAAGACCCAAACTTATATTTTTAGGAGTGGAAAATTCTTAATTTGCTGAATGATAAAATATGGAACAAACAAAATTTGCAGTCCCTTGAAGTTTGTCATTACAGGATTTCATTCCATTTGCATTTAAATATAAAAGTTTAATTGGACATAGATTCTCAGAAGCCATTTAATGACTTCGTCTTTTTTTCAATTAAAATATTATAAAACAACTTTTATTAGTTTTTAATTAATAATTAAAAAAATAAACATTCAGGAAAAGCTTTTATTGATAAAAAAAATAATCCATTTATTAAAAAGAATTAATTAAAACTTTCATTCAGTAACAATATTTATTGGGTAACTACACTTTATACATATCTCCAGAGGTCTTTTGAAAACAATATGCGATTCTTTTTTTTCCAAATTACAAAATTTTATTATACTTGCTTTTTTTTTTTTGTCTATACATTTAATATATCTTACCAATAAGTTAGTCCTCCTAGTATCATCGATACTTTAGGTCCCAACTTACAAATAATAGATGGTGCAATCCAATTGGAGACTGAAAATACTGCATACACCACAGCTAAACTAAAAAACAATTAAATACTAAATGTTAGTAAAATAATGCTTCAACAATAATTAATTACTAGTTTCAATACAAAAATTGAAATTTTATTCAAAAACGGTCTAGAAGCACGCATTATACATTTTCCAAATTATGTTATTGACAATCACGTGCAATGGCTTAAGGGAATGGCCAAACAGCTGTAATGTATCCAATTGTCTAATTGTCTTCATATCTATACTTATATTTTAAAATATTTGCTTGCAGTACATCCACTGAGAAAAGCGTATTAATTCTAGTAACTGCCATGTTGAATAGAGCATTTTTAAGCAGTGAAAACAAGTATGTAATGCATAATAACTGATTAATTACAAAAGGATATTAGAAATGCATATTAGCAACATGTTGAGAAAACAAATAATGACTGAAAGTGGGGTCGAAAATGTGCACTACTTTTGGAGTTTTTAGAAGCCAATACTGCATTTTATTTAACAGTTCATTTATAAATAAATTCTATTATTGTTCATTAGCAGTAAAATATTCAATTACAAAATCGAAAAATATGTTTCTCTCTTTCACAGCATTTAACAGCTCATATTTAATCAAAATCAGTCCAGAATAAGAAAGCAGCTTTTGTCCTGTCAAAATCAAAAAAAAAAAAAAAAAAGCCAAAAAGCCAGATGATTTCAAAAAAAAAAAAAAAAAAAAAAAAAAACAATCTGGTAACTCAGCAATCTTCTTATGCTTGGAACTGCTTGCTTGGTTTGGAATCTGAAGAAGCGCCAACAGCAGTCTCTTATCATTGGATAGGTGCCAAGGCAAGATTGTGTTGTCATGGCCAAACCCCTGCATCCATTTTCATGCTTGGGTTCAAGTTTGGTTTTTCTGTTCCTTTTGCCTGGGGATACATGCTTTGAAGAAATCGTCACTTGCGACGAATATAAATGTTTTTTTTTTTTATTATTTAAACTTATTTTCAGTGAAAGACAAGATTAGAAAAAAATTATGATTCATACTTCTTGTCAATTATGAGCATACAAACAAGAAATGAAAATTATATTTGGAGTGCGCAAGCTCTGCTTGGTTTGCTTGGGCTGAACAAACGTCATTGGTTATTGGTAAATGTGGATATATAGTAAACAACACCACAATTTGCTTACTTCAAAATAATTTCAGGTTTAAAGCTACAAATAATGTATCATAAATAACATTCTTAAAATTGAATTACGTAAAATAAAAGATATTTTAAAAATAAGTATTGTAAATAAAAAGACTAAAAAATTAATTTTGTAAATATCAAATTAACTTTTTTATTCTCTACTTTCAACCTAATACAAAATACAAATTTATATACAATAATTTTAATGAGTTATTATTCTGCTGTGGACAGGCAAATGGCAGTATCTGCAGAAATGAGTTTTTAAGATATTTCAAGAAACACATTTTGGATTCAATACTAACAGGGAAATGTTGGAATCTTGGAATTAGACTTTTTTTCAGCAGAAACCAAACAAGCAAGCTTGTATAGTAAAGCTAACATACAATTGATGAAAAAATCTGCTTTTCAATTTGTATAACTCTGCTGTTTTTTTTTTTACTTTTTATTTTGATTAAAAAAAAAGAAATTCTCAATTCAAAATAAAATGAAATACAGTAAAACATTTACCTTATGTAGCCATCTCCATCGTAATTTTCATATGACTTCTTCATGCTTGTTATAACAGTTTTCTATAAAAGATAAAGTAATTTTTCTGACTAAGCATATATGGGCCATTCGATTTGGTGGAACGAGACATTTTTTAGCATATTTTGTTTATAAATATGAATAAAGCAAACATTTTATTCTTGATAGCAACAATAAGGATTTGTCATAAGAATTCCGTAGAGCATTTAACTTATCATTTTTAAATAACTAAATAATATAATCAATGAATACGGAATAAAAGGTTCGTGATGGAACTGGACTCATATGCGTTCCGTTGCTCAACTGCTAATGCTACAACTTAAAGTTTTTAATATAGAACTTATTTCCCTTACTAGTGGTATGTCTAGAACCTCAGTTTGAGGGAAAGAGGTGGGAGTGTCCTTCAATAAACAAGGGTCCCCCCCCCAAATACTACAAATACTCACCCAAATACCCAAATAAAATGAACAATACCCTTGAGAACATCCCCTCTAAACATTTCAATTGCAGAGTCTATGCCATGACCCCCCCCCCCTCTCTAGCTGGACACTCACTTCATAAGCTCTTGTGTGAGACCAGTGGTGTAGCGAGAAATTTCCTCAATTGGTCCACCAGGCTGAAAGAAGCAAAATCTAGTACAGTGGACGCCGGTTAATTGAATCAGTGGTTAAATGAATCAACTGCTTTAATGAATCAAATTGTCAAAAACAGAACAATATCCAGTTTTATTGAATTAGCTGCTTTGTGGAATCAAAACCATTTGGAACAAACGTGACTCAAAAAAGCAGGGGCCACTGTACTACTTGAAAAATTAATTTAACACGAACATTAGGCAGTTATTGCTGTATAACAAAAATTAAAAACATCTTCTAAAAAGTAAAAAGTAATTTTAATTTTCATTGAGCATCAAGAGGATGGGTTCAGATCCAGAACCAATCCCTTTCCTACACCACTGTTCGAGATTATAGTTAGCATATTAAATGGGAAATGAAGTTTGTGCAATGTTGACTTTGATGTCTTAAATTGATTCATTCCTATTTTGTAATTTATGATGACTCCAGGCTTGTTATTTGGGTGATCAGGGGATGCATTGAGGGCCCCTTTGCTCTACCCCCTCCTGGACAATTTTGCAATGAGGCTTGGAGGACTCTTGAAAAAGAACACAAATCAATTAAAATGCACATTTGTACAAGAGTTTATATTTCATTGCATTTGAATAAAATAATCTGATTTAAACAAAATAAATCTAGTGTGGATCTCACATTACCTTCTAAACAAACATTGTATATTTGGTTTGTCCAGCAGTATCGGCAGAGGGCAATTTATTGGCAGTGAATGCAGGAGTGCCCACCCCCTAAAGGCAAGGGCGCACTCCCCCCCCCCCCCCGAAGATCATGGAGACCCCAACCAAAAACAAGAACCCACCCCCAAAAATGAGAAAAATATTCCTCAAAATATCCCCATCCCCTCTAAAAATTTCAATGGCTTAGTCTGCGCCATGACCCTCCCTAGGTGGGCACCCTGGTGAACGTGTCAAATAATCAATGTTTCTTAAAAGCTTAAAAGAATGGCTGCGTGTACTCATCTTCGAGTGTTTGAAGCAACACTTCTTAAATTAATAGCATTTCAGATTCAGAATTTCTTCATACATAAAATTATGGTAAACGTGGAAAATAGTAGCTACTTTCCAATGCAAAGAAAAGTTATGTTTTTATTCGTATCTGTGATTTAAAATTGCATAAAACTGCATGGAATGTGTATACCAAGGCCGTAGCCAGGATATATTTTCGGAGAGGGACATGGTCGGAGGCAAAAGGTGGTTCCAGACTTGTAATCAAGGGAGGAAATAGCATTTGAAAATTATGTTTATTATATTGTTTGCAAAAATCTAAAAAAAATTGTAATTAAAAAAACAGTATCAAATAATTGTTTTACTAATTAATTAGTTCTTTAATATTTGATACTTAGTTTATATTACACCAGAATTATTCATTAGGGAGTAATGATAATTTTTTTTATACGATCTACATCACTATCTGATGACTATCCGACTCAGCAAAATTAGAGGATTGCGTACACTTATGCGGTCTATAATACATCATACTGTGTTTATTTCATGTTTACAACGGGGCATGCGACGGGGGATTTTAGAATAACTTTCGGGCAAATAAGTAAAAATAGTCACAATTGAAAAATAATCTAAAATGCCCACTGCAAAAAATAAATCAATATTCTTAAAGTCTACAAATGCATTAATCTGCATTAATTTATTAAAATCTACCAAAATAAGCATTTAATCAAAAGTATGATTGGATTGAAAATGGTAGTTTTGAACACGTGAATCTCATACAGTCTCTTGTTGAAGTGTATATCAAAGAATGTTTTTTAAATACTATTCGTAATAAGAGTCATTAACATTCCGTGATGGACAAAGATGTAAAAAAATTATGACTTTTTGAATTTTTTTTTTTAAATATGTATGTGGGTGTGGAGGGTTGAGGAGGAGAAGGGGTCTGAGTCTGTCTGAAGGAAGATTTGTATAACAAGGTCAAGTGAAGCAGTAGTAATGGGGGAAGAGTTTTAATTAATTAGTCTTCGTTTCCTTATTTTTTGGAGAAAGGTAAAAATTTCGGGGGAGGACTTGTCCCGACGGTCCCCACCCTGTCTACGGTCCTGGTGTATACAGAAAACAAATCTACTCCTATGTAAGACTTTGAAAGAGATCAGTCAATCGGAACCTTAAGTAGCTACTATAAAACTTATTCTTGTTGTCAGCAGTTTGCTCACTGAATAAATTTTGTGCTACACAATATGCATAGATTTTGTTCAAATAAGTATTCATCCAAAATATTTTAAAGAAATCTCACTTCAATTTCAGAATTCCTACTTTAAAAGTTTAGAGTGCAGTGAACGCTGCAGATATTTCAAAATATTTTCATAGAATTTGTATTATTATAATGAAAATCAAATAGCTGCCATCAGGTTATATGCATCCGAAGCCGACATGAGCAATGTCTGTTGCTAGCATTGATGTTAAAACAACAAAGTTATGTTTCTTAAAATTTATTATGCGGCGGCGATGTGTGAAAATTTTTTGGAACTTATTATATCAAAGCTACTTTGGAATATTAGTAAAAATTTAACTTTATAACTTGTGTATACTGGTGTATTTCAAATTCAGAACAAAAGCATCAATATCATTTGAACATGCATATTTCTATATAAAATCGATCCACCTACTTGAATCATCCCACATGTTTGAAAGGCTGTAAAAACTAACATAAAAGCGAATCCTAATAAAAGTACATTTAAAAACATTTTGTCAAATGTTTTTGCCATGATTTATTATTCGTGTCGAAGGGAAAAAATATACAAAATGATCTATTTTCAACGCGTGGCAAGAGTGATGAAAAATGAGCGGAAAACGGTGCGTTCCGCAAAAACCAGTTCAAATTCGAAAAGAAAGCTCTTTGTAGGCTGTCAGACACATATTGAAGTTATCAAAAACTGATACGAAAGTAAAAATATAAAAATGTTTTTAGGTCACATTACGAATATCACGTTTTCTGCCTGTCATTTTTATGTTGCCAATTCACTACTTAAATCATAAGTAAACAAAGTGCTAGCAGACGATATATTTTGAAAGGCTTTGCAGTTGAACTAATCTGTTTCATAATAGAAATTATGCTTTTAAATGCACCAATTCCTTGAAAAAGCAGTTTTTTGTGTGTTAATCTTTCATGCTAATGTAGTTTTTATTAGTATTACTTCCAAATTTTCATTTTCTAGTACAAAAGTTAAGTTTAGTTGTTAAAGTGATGTGACAAGCATGATTTGTTTGAAATGTTTTGCGGAAACCATTGACAAGTTAACAATTTATGATTCAATTCCTAATTTGCTATGTTTAAAAATGAAATATATCACATTTCGTGCTTGTGAAATACAGTAGTTAAAAATTTGAACACTTAACAAATTGGGTTTTCTGCACTTTTTATGCAGCTTTGTATTTAAAGGAAAACAATTTACGCCTCCCGTAATGTTGTCATTTTATTTGTATTATGTCTTCAGTTTCTTTACTTCTTAAACCTTGTGCAGTTGATACATTTCAGATTCTTATGCTTTTGTTTTTTTATCGCATTTTGCATGTATTTTTCAGACTTTTGTGTTGCTTAATCTCTTGAGATTTTACCCAGAGCTAAATTTTTCAATGCTTCTTCTGCATGGTTTCCTGTAAATACAAATACAAATACAAATGTGACGACCAGCAACAGGCTCTGGGCCCAGCTAGACTGGTCCTAGTCAATTTACAATCCCCAGTGAAGATCAATGGTCCTCTTAAAACTATCTACTCCCTTGCTCATTACCACCTCTTCCGGTAAACTGTTCCAAGGTTCCACTACCCTGCTTTAATAATATTTTTTCCCAATATCCATGTTAGCCTGAGATTTAAACAGCTTAAAACAATGACCCCTTATCCTGTTTTGAGTGCTAAACTTCAGCACCGTAACATCTTTCATTTTAATAAATTTAAACAACTGAATCATGTCCCGTCGGTCTCTTCTTTGCTCAAGACTACATTTTTAACCTTCTAAGCCTGGAATCATAGTCTAAGTGAGAAAGTCCATTTATTAGCCTTGTAGCTCGCCTTTGAACCTTGAATACATTAATGTCTTTAAATAAAATAATATCTTTAAATAATATCTTTATAAATTATATCTTTAATAATATCTTTAAATGTAAAATAAAAGTCTTTATTTATATATTTTTTGAAAAATTTAAAACTACATTTGCTCATGCTGGCGTTTGGTTTCACTAAGTCATGTAAAGATCGAAGTAAAAATTTACTTTGAAAGTTCTGCAGAAAAATATTTATGAAGAAATCTATTCTGTGGCATACAGTAAGCTCCCAATTATCTGCGTTGTAGGGTGGAATGTTAATCGCAGATAATTCCATAATATAGGTTTGCAATAGCTTGAAAAAAATCAACAACACTTGCATACGTTGAAACTATTGCTGAAAATGATAACAGTAAAAAAAAAAATGTACGAGCTGAAAAAAGATTGCTTTTTATTGCAAACGGATGACACTCATACGTCAGCAAATCATACTTATAGATTAACTAAAACAGATCAAGCTCATTAATACCAAAAGCATGTAGAGAGGAGAATTTTTTTCGAACAAAACTAATTTGGTCACATGTTTATGCGTATAATAAGTAATGTGCTTCTAAAAAGCAGTAAGTAATGTAAAAGTAGATATAAAAATCACGTTTCAACTTTGAAGTTTGATGTCGGTGTAGGGGAGAAAGAAGAAAGAAATAGGAATTTCAAGAAATAGATATTGCACTTAGTAAGTTAAAATTGGTGTATTTAACTACATTCAGTTAATCATTGTTGGAAAAAAAGTCCTAGTCTGTTTATTAGACCCCAATGAAGATCCATGGCCCTATTAAAGCTATCCACCCCCCTTACTCATTATTGCCTTTGGATAATCCGCCTGCAGATAATCTGGAGTTTACTGTACTTCTTTTTATATTGCTCCATTTGAACACTATGTTGAGACTGATTTCCCTGAAACCTAAATATTCAGAAATAGAAGAAAAAGTACCTTTGTGCTTAAGAAAAAAACATAATTAGCGACGTTCAAAACACATGTTTGAAAAGAAGTTGCTAGCGCATGATTTTAAGTTAAAAGGTTTAATTTTAAGAAAATCTGAATTCACATTTTTCTTCACCGAGAAGAAGACATGAGCGGATCCAGGGTAGGGGGCCATGGCCCCCTCCAAAAAATTGCAAGAATAGTTAAAATTTCCTTTTTTGAGCAAAAATGCAAAAAATTTCCCTTATAATATATACAAAGTCAAACAATAAGGAGGGGGCCGTGGCCACTCTGAGAAAGTTTTAAAAATAATTCAAAACCTTTTTTAGAGCTAAATATAAAAAAAAATGGTTTATTTTTTGAAATCTAACAAGAATATAAAAACAACGCCGGGGAGCCATTAAACCACACTGAGGAAGTTACAAGTATAGTTTTTTAAAACCCTCTTTCCTTGCTTAAATTGAAAAAAAAAAAAAAAAAACATTGCAATATTTAGGTTAATTTGTATAATGGGCTAGTCTTGATAGTGTGTTTACTTCCCTCTTGTAGATGTGTTTACTTCCCTCATGGGGAAAAAAAAGGGATATGTGTTAGCAAGTGTCCGATAAAAAGTTATACATTTAATGATTGTGCATCAAGTTGAAGTTAGATTTAAGTTTTAACCAGGCTTTATGCAGAGCCATGTAATTATTCTTCATTCCCTTTCTAATATGGGACCCTACAAACCACTCCTTTTCTTCTTGTTAATTTTACCAAATATCGTCTACAAACCGCGTTTTAAAAAATAACTGGTAAAAAATTCCAGAAAAGGATCAACCACCTCTCATTTTCGCCAACATCGTTCAAGATCGGCCTGAATTTTGTTTTAAGCGCTTGAGTTTCAAAGTGTTTGCTGGGGGAGAACTCCTCCCTCCCTAACATCATTGAAAGTCTTTTAAGAATTAAGTTTCTGAAGCTTCAATTTTGAAAAATTGCTGGTCCTCTAAAAGTTACTCATGAATCATGGGTTGCCTACATTTGCAATTTAAAGAGTTCAATTTTGAAAAAATTTTGGAAGTGGACCTCAGAATCTCTTCCACCCTTACCTTACCTAAGATAGTTTAAAACCCATTAACATTAGGGGGGGGGAGGGGGGCGCACCCGAGCCCTTAATATTATAAAAGACAGTTAAAATGCATTTCTAAGGTAACAAATCAGAAAAATTTCCTCAAATGGGCCCTCAAATCTCTCCTCCCCCTAACATCATCAAAGATAGTCTAAAACTGTATTCTTACAGCTACAATTTCGAAAAATAGATGGGAGCGCCACCAAACCTCTTCTCACCTGACATTACCAAAGATTCTCTAAAATATGTTTTTATGACTACAAATTCAAAAAATTCCCGGGGGAGAAACCCCCGGGCCCCCTTTACCTCAGAGTTAATATTACACTTACTTTTGGTTCAAATTCTCCTTCCTCTCAAATCAGAAATCCTATACAGTCGCCTCAGAACACACCACTGATTACAGGAATACCATTTTGAGGCGACAATATATGCACACGTTCACTAAGAGAAGAGGAAACTTATTGGGAAGGTTACAGCCTTTATGTTAAACTTACGTCACCTAAGGAAAAATCCTTAAAAAATGCTCTAATTAAAGATGGGCTATATTGATATTTGTAAAATTCAAAATTTTTTCAGAGCATTGTATTTTTCCAAATGGCCCCCTCCGAGAATTCTGTCTGTATCTGCCCCTGGAAGAAGAGCTCCTTGTAACACTAAAACTCCTATCTGTAATTGTTTGAAAATTTGCTTTATCATTGTCAATTCTTTTACTCAATGTAAATATTTGAAATTCCCATTTTGGACATTCATCATTGTAAATTTATCAGGGGGGTATAGGATATATCACCATTGGAAACTCAGAGGTTTTCCTTTTTTGACAATAGAAAATGTCTTAAACTAACCATATCATTCTCCAACGTTTAACCATACCCTCCTATGAATTTTTTTTCGGCTATGTCGCTGACAATTTTTATCTTAATGCCCTCGGAATTCTAAAATCAAAGGCATTTGTAGTTTATCTGTAGTAATGTGTAATTCGATTTGGAAGTTTGTATTTTTAACTTTGTAAACATTTAAGTTAATTTTATAGTAAAATTTGTCAATGTGTACATATGTTTATTTTGAATATCATTTCAGGGTTAAAAATGACTCAATCCATATCGCGAGATTTTGATTTCCAGTATACATGTTGCAAAAGAACAGAAAATGTCAATATACAAGTACCAATTCCACTCCTTGTCAGTGTTCAGGAATTTGGTTCTCGTCTTATTTCTCAAAACAAAGTTCCATTTTATGTACAAGAAGGTATGTATGTATGTATCTGTTTCAAAGTAATTTATCTTGTATGTTTCATATTTATGTTAGTAGTTGGCATCGGGCAGCTAAGACATAGACACACAAGAGATGTCCGCTGCAGTGTACTTAATGATTTTAGATGACTATTTTTATTAATAAACAGGGTGCAGATAGTTGTAATTTTCTAATGATATAAATTTAATTTTTTAAAATTTTCATACCTTAAATATTCCTGTATTTGGGGAGCCACCCATTTGCACCAGTTCTTCTATTTTATAAAAGATAACTGATAAAAGTTTGTAACCGAAGTCATTGTTAAAAACTTTTTAAATTCACACATTAAATATTGCATTTCTTAAAACTTGTTTGTTTCTTGTTGAAAATGTGATGTAGGAAATGTTATGAAATTGTTCTTAAACTTTCAGAACTGCTCCTCAATATCAGAATTTAAAGAGCACAATACTACTCCTCAAAATTAAATACTTATTTCCCACACTGCACCAACTAAGGGGGATCTGTTGTTATATCAAGTTTATTGCTTCACAAAATTAATGAAACATTAACTGTAACACAGTAGGACCAAATCCCACTTTTGAAAATATCTTGAGACCGCATTTTATGAAAAGTGTACCTACTTTTTAAAATTCTTTCTAACTATGTGCAAATTCTAATGTTTGCAATCTTCTTAAAAATGTGTTTGGAGTAGAAATTCGAATTTTTAAGCAATATTTCCATCATTTTTAGATTGTCAGATGATTCTGAAGAGAAGCTCACGCTTTTGGGTAATCAGGCAATGCCGAGAGCCCCAAAAATTGGAAAACACCAAATATGTAGCGAAAGTTTTAAAGAAATCAAGTACTTTCATATGGCACAGTTATTATCTAGATTTTTTTTTAAAAGTAATTTTAACCTCTCTCCCAAATACTGTAGTCATTCCAAACTTAACATGATATTTACTATTATCACATTTAAGCACTAATTATGATTAATAGTTTTGATAATTCACAGCCTTATTGCAACCAGGCAAAATTTGAGGACATCATATGTTTTAATGTATAATTGTCACATATAATCGCTTTTACTTATATTAATGTGTATGATAACATGCAATAACATATATTGTAACGTGAGATTTTGTCAAATTTGGCTTGGGTAAGGTAACATACAAGGATAAAAATGTTTTTCTTTACTTTATAGTGTAAGAAGGAGGGGGGGGGGGGCAAAAATAAATTTAGTGCCTAATGTTCTCTAAAGCCATAGGTTCCACTCAGAATTTTCACTTAGAAGAAGAGGTAAGAAGGAAGTTGGTCATAACCGCTCCGTGAATTTGAAAGAAAAAAGAAAACCTTGCAGCCAGCAAAAAGTTCTAGCACACATTAAACAAGAATTTTTTCCCTCACACTGTTGGAGTACTAGGACTGTATATAATTGCTGATGTGTAGTCTGTTGAAAGCAGACTACAGTAAAAAAAGAAAACAAAAACAATTGCATTCATTTCTAAAACCAATTTCTTTAAGAAAATATGTAGAAGACCTGCACCTTGTGTCCAAAAGTTTTGTGTTACTAAGGTTTTGCCATTGTATGGATCATTTCATAAATTTATGAAATAATTTTCAGAATTATACCAATACAGTCGGACCTCGATATAAGGTCAACCCTCAGGACTTCGAGAATGTGACCTTATAAGCGGAGTAACCTTATAACCGGTTCATAAACTTTTATCAGAAAAACAAATTCTAAAATATAATGTTTTCAAAATCATATCACTTGATTAAGTAACAATGTTTTAATTAAGTTGAGTCAATTAAAGTTAGAAATTAGAAAATTATTTGTTAAGAACTTTAATTCAGAAAAAAATTCTGTACAAATTAAACATATTCATCGTAAATGTGCTTACGACGGACACGTGAACTTTAGGGGACCTGCCTTCGAAATTTGTATACATTGCTAAAAGCCATCTCTATTGACCTTGACCCTTATCTAAAAGCTGTCGCCCTCAATCCGCAAAGCATGAATAGGAACAAACATTAAAAAAGCCAGAGGAAACAAAACTTTCTTTTTACCTGCGTTAAGGGGGGTGAATGATCCCTCCTACTCACTCCAATCGTCTTCTCTCTACAGTATTCCCGTGTCTCTACACGCCTTTTTCCTAGAATTTGAGGGGATAAAGGGTTTTGTGGAAAAGTTTTCCTTTCATTTGTTGGGCAGTTGGCATTTTGTCGACAAAAGATCATGTACTAGGGAAAATTCGTGGACAGTGAGGCTTTGAAATCGCTCGAAGAAAATCAGACAAAAATGACCTTATAAATGATGGCGGTATTTGAGACCTGACCATATATCTGATTATCCACTACACAGACTCCCTATTCAATGAGTCGGGACTGTAGGAAAGTGACCTTATATGCGGCTGACCTTATATCGAGGTCTGACTGTATATTGCACATAACAGTAATTTATAACAAAAATTAATATTAAGATTCAAGTAATGCAATTCAATTATCATTTACAAATAAACAGGCTTCATAGCACTCATTGGTTTTGCATGGCAGCTACGTTTTCAAGGACAATCCGGTACAATTTTTTACTGCGAATATTATTTTGTTTTAAAAGTTGTGAATTAAGGTGGAAAGATGGTAAAGAGTTTCAAAATTTTATTCGTCAAAGAATGATGTCAAGTTTGAAATGTGTTGTCATTGTAAAAGTGGTCTATCTCCATATTTTAAAAATATATTTGTTAGCTAAATGGTATCACATTTAGTTGTACAGTAAACTCCCGATTATCCGTGGGGTGGATTATTTGTGAGTCAATCAGCAATCGGGAACATGTATTTTCGCAGCAAAAAGCAATGACTGTTTTTTTGTCGAAAAATTGCAAATTTAAACTCGGTTTTTGTTTGTTTGACTTATTTATTTTTTGTGATTTCTTCATTGTTCATACGAGGTGCGGCTAGAAAAAAACCGAACTAGCACAGGTGAAACAATAAAACAAATGCAATAAGGCTGAAAGTGTCCTGGCCTGTCACGTGACTCTTGCTCCGCCTACTGCTCGAGTTTCATCTGCCTCTTGCACTCAGTCTGCCCGTGGCGTCTGTTCTAAGTAGTTGACGTTTCGTCTGTGCGTCGGAAAAATGTTGAGTGTACAGAAAGAATAGCGTGTTAACATCAAATTTCTTTTCAAACTTGGAAAATCTGCAAGTGAAACGTTTGTAATGTTGCAACAAGTTTACGGCAATGATTGTTTATTGCGAACACAAGTGTTTGAGTGGTTTAAACGATTTAAATATGGCCGCGAAGCAAGGGCGGATCCAGGCTCCGGTTAAGGGAGGGGTCACCAAATGTGTACCCACAACCGGTATCTTGGTGTGTGTGTGTGGGGGGGGGTAACAGCATGCTCGTCAAAAAAAGGGGGGTTCTTCGGTCTAAATCGTAGTTTTACCATATTTCATTTTGTATGAAGAATCTGAAAACGTTGGTATTGAAATCTTGTGCTTGTTTCTTACTTACCAACAAATCGTTGTTGCATTATTAGCATATATAAAACAAAAAATACAGTATACTTCTAAGAAAACTATGTATATTCTAAACGTTACAATTTTTAAACTTTGTGGAGGCCTGATTTTTCTAATTTGAACTAGGAGCCGCAGCAGTCACTTATGTTGGTCAACGCACTAGATTATACTAAAATGAAAATGAAAAAATTATAAATCGAACAAGAATTTCAAATTGTACAAATACCATACTGAATAGTCAGTAGCAGATTTTAGGGGAAGTCCAGGGGGTTCAGGCCCCTCCCAAAGGAATAAATGAATGCAAGTATTTTTTTTTTAATTTAATTGACTTCTCTTTTACATAAATAAAAAATTTTCAGCCATGAAAAAGAACACAAAACACACAAAGCATATTTGATTAAAAGTATTTTGTTTGCTAAAGAAATACAATAGACTCTCTCTATTCTGAACACTCAATGGACCGAATGAAAGTCTTCAGTTTAAGAGGGTGTTTAGTAGAGAGGGAGACGAAAGTAATGCATACGTGATTCCCGGGACCATCAAAATGTGTTCAGAATATCTGGGTGTTCAGGTAAAAGAGTCAACTGTACTTCAGGAGTCAGAGGCCAGAGCGGCAGAATACATTTAATTCATCAAAGAACCTAATACCGCGTTTCGTCTGTTAATTCCTCTTTGAGGGAATCAACTATTAACATTTTTAAATAATGTGTAGCCTAGAAGAGTCATTTCTATCCAAGATGCTATTTTGGAAACAATAGATTTATTTTTTAGCTTATAAAAAACGTAGAATGAAAAAAATCGCATGGTAGTTTCTTCGCTAAGCCATATAATATTAATAGAAACGGCATTTAGTATCAAAATGGTATGTCATCTGCATCAGGGCATTGAGAACAAATCGACAACTACTTTGAAAGAAATAATTTCTACATAAAATAAAATATAATACAATACTACTAATGTAAATATACTATAAACTGAATACAATAAAACTTACACAGTGTTATGAAGGTATGATTTTCTTAGTTACATAATATTTTATAGTTAACACATAAATTAATTTATAAAAACTCAAATGAAGTATGGGTATAGTTAAAAACCTCACCTTCATGTTATCATTATGACAATGTTTCTAATTGAAACCGCTTATTTTATAGCATCTCGGTGAAATTATACAGGGTTTTTAATAGGGGAATGTGGGGCAAAGTGAAATAGTTAACATGACTGAGCTTTTTCAAAAAGAACAAATTGGAAATTTGTTTTGAAAATTACAGTACATAAAGAAAAAACACTGTATTTTATAACAAAACTTGCATTGAAACCTTATTTTTGATTTTTGGCAGTAAAATTGTTTCTTCAAATAAAAAAGTGGAAAATGTTCACTTTTTTTTTCCATGGGGCAAAGAGAAAATTGAAATATTTTTCGAATGAAATATGTTCTATTCGATTGTGAAAAATATTTTCGATCAAATTACTAAGTAAATAAAACGTGGGTGATTTATTAGATGATTGAATGAGTGACTTTGACTAATTGTGAGAAATATTAAAAACACAAATAAACTAAATATTAACTAAATAAATACTGCACCAAATATTGGAAGGTCCCAATTCATCATTCGATAATATCAAAATAATTTTTGAGTTATAACAAAATATTGCAATTTGAGTATCATTTTTAAAAATTGCTTGTATTATCATACGATTAGATTTTCGGAGGTAATTTTTTCTTGACTGGAATAGACTACACATGACACATCTTACTAAATAGTTATTTTTATGCATTAAAAAGTAGTTAAATTAACCTTAAGGGATCCTAAAAAACATTTGAAAATAAATTCATGAAAACTTTGTTACGAAAAATAACATTGGTGAAGGTGAGCGCTTTTCAATTTCCGGGGTCCCCTCCAAACATTATTTTAGTATTTCTGAATGTTTTTTTTCCACACATTTTCTCACAAGACAAAGTTTAACTTCCTTTTTGACTTCTTTGCGAATCTAGTGATTATGTGGTCAATGTTTACATCAATGTCTCTGTGGATATTTAAGAGAGAAAGTCCCACAAGTCGTTCCTCACACATTGAGGCTCTTAACCAAGTTTTTAAACGCCGCAATGTCGAGAAGGTTCGCTCACTTGTGGCAATGTAGCTATGAGTCGAAGAAGGCAATTTATTCCAGGATACATGTCCTTGTCACATTCTTCGATAAGTTTTATGATACATGGAGGGAAATCTTTAACAGGATTTTGATTCTTTTCCCGTGTCCACTTCGCGACCCACAGTTGATATTCAACTTGCAGCGATGATGTATTAACTGGCAGAAGTCCTTTATAAAAATCCCCCACTTTGTGCAAAACTTCGTTATTAGTACCTGCTAGCAGAGTTTGCGGCAAATATGCTTTAAGATTGAAAACTAACCACATTTCGCCAAAATTGTCGAAGAGTGTCCGTTTTAATGAGAGTAAAAATCCTTTTTACAAGAAAAGTTGTATCCGTGACCGAGTTTGAGAGTCTCCACTTTAATAAAGGGAAATTTAATATTTTAATCCTAGAAAATGGAGGGAAAAAAAAAACTGTTCGAAATGAGGGGTGTACGATAAGCGAGGTTTCAATGTTTTACGCACACTTAAAGAAATTTATTTTCTGCAAAACAACTCTTTTGTGAATATTAATTGTTTATGTGCAAATATAGATGTAACTGCAATAGAGGTTTAGCAATGATCTGTTCAAACAATATATTTCTCTTTAAAAAAAATAATTTAAAAAAAAAATTAAAGAATTCCAGGTTTTTAAAGAAAAATCTATTTGCCAGAATTTGTTTACAAATATCCAACAAAAATTACTTTAACCCCTGCCCCACCCCCTCTTTATTTTTTTTTTAAGCAAAGCCTCTACATTGTTTCGTTTCTTAGAGGTACCAGGTATTTTGTGTTGAGATATGCATTGCAGTGTATATATAACTGCAATATGCTGCTTCAAACTACTTAAAGCCAGAGCTCTCAGCACGAAAATCTTTCTAATTTAAATACAGAAACGCTTCCCCCACCCCTTATTTTTGCACTTGGATATAATTTAAATTTGTACACAAATTGGGTGATCCTCAATTTTTCCTTCGGAAAAAATCTGTAACTGGAAGATTGAAAAGGATCTGGTGGGTAATGTTTGGTTTGATTAAGGGGGGTGGGGTTATGACCCTCATGATCCCCCCCCTCTTGGACCCACGCTCTTCCACTCCGTAAATTTTGCGCTTGGATATAATTAAATTTTTTATACAAACTGGGTGATCCTCAATATCTGCTTCGAAAAAATCTGTAACTGGAAGAATAAAAAGGATCTGATGGGTAATGTTTGGTCTGGTTAAGGGGAGTAGGCTCATGATTCCCATTCCCGCCCCCCCTTGGATCCACACTTGCCCCTCCCCCTTAATTTTGCACTTGGGTATAATTTAAATTTGTTCATAAAGTGGGTGATCTTCAATTTCTCTTTCAAAAAAATCTGTAACTGGAAGATTATAAAGGCTCTGTTGGGTTATGTTTGGTCTAGCTGGGGGGGGGGGGGTCCTGACCCCATGACCTCCCCCTTGACCCACACTTGCCCCCCCCCCCCACAATTTTGTGCTTGGATATAATTTAAATTTGTTCACAAACTGGGTGGTCCTCAATTTCTCCTTCGAAAGATTCAGTAACAGGAAGATTAAAAAGGCCCTGTTGTGTAATGTTTGATCTGGCTAAGGGGGGGGGTCATGACCCCCCCCCCCCCCATTGGATCCGCGCTTGCCGCGAAGACACAAGTGATGACGCTCGCACTGGCAGACTGTTGTCAGCAAAAACTGATGCAAACATTGAAAAAAATCAGTAAACTTGTTCGAGAAGATCGCCGTTTAACAATCAGAGCAATGCCTGAGTTGACAGGAATTGACAAGGAAAGTGTTAGGCAGATTCTTCATGAAAGTTTCAACATGAACAAAGTGTGTGCAAAAATGGTTCCGAAGTGTCTCACAATTGAACAGAAGGAACGCCGAAGAATGATTTGTTCTGACATCCTAAAAAATATTGAAAGAGATCCTACTTTTTTACAAAATGTTATTACTTGTGATGAATCGTGGTTTTTTACTTATGATCCCGAAACCAAACGCCAGTCGATGCATTGGAAATCTCCTGATTCTCCACAACAAAAAAAAGCACGAATGTCAAAATCGAAATTCAAGGCAATGATGATTGTTTTTTTGATGTCAAAGGGATTGTACACATTGATTG
Source organism: Uloborus diversus (assembly GCF_026930045.1). NCBI lineage: Eukaryota > Metazoa > Arthropoda > Arachnida > Araneae > Uloboridae > Uloborus > Uloborus diversus. Next base: position 164,945,100 of record NC_072735.1, on the reverse strand, counting down.
GGTGCCAGAGGGACAAACAGTGAATCAGCATTACTACATTAGCGTCCTGACTACCCTATGTGAGCGAGTACGGAGAAAACGGAACGATTTGTGGAAAAAAAAGACATGGATCCTGCACCAAGACAATGCCCCAGCTCACAATGCGTTGTCAGTGAAGACGTTTTTAGCCAATCACAACATTCCCATCTTAGACCATCCACCCTACTCGCCTGATTTGGTCCCCTGTGATTTTTTTCTTTTCCCTAAAGTCAAGTCAGCTTTGAAAGGAACTAGATTTGAGAGTGTTGAAGCAGTAAAAGAAAAAGCGACGGAAGTAATGTATGGACTTACCGAAAATGATCTGCAGCATTGCTTTGAACAGTGGAAAATTCGTATGGAGCGGTGTATAGACCGAGGAGGAGAGTACATTGAAGGAGATAACATCAAATTGTAAATAATGGAAAATAAAATTTTTTTATAGCATCAGTTCGGTTTTTTTCTAGCCACACCTCGTACACTTGTTCTGTATTGATGATAAGTTCTGTTGTGCAAAAATATAAAACATTTTTATTGTACTGGATATATTTCCATTATTTGTAGAGAGTATCATGCTTCAATACTGCTAATCTTTTATGCCACCCAATTCCGTGGATAATCGGGAGTTTACTGTTGTGCAAAAGCGAAGCAAAACATTTTTTAAAAGATTAATATCTAATGACTAATTGTAGCTGAACGCTTGTAATTTTTTCCTAAGAAAAAATTTGCAAAAGGCTTTATACGTAAAGGCATAGTTAAATCATTTACAAGGAGATACATCACATATACAATGAACAACACAAATACTGATATAGAGTTTTTTTTTTGAACTACACAACTTATTGTTTACTTCTGAAAAAGTGCGGTTCATAGAGAATTGTGTTATTAGGATCAGTGGTTTGAAGATAATCTAATACTGTAGTTTTAAAAAATCTTGAGCCACATTTTCTCAAACCCAAAAAACAAAGTCGCCAGCTGAAATACATTCTTTAACCGGTTGACTGTATTTCCCAAGCCTTGATCATAAAAGGCTCAAATTTTCTCCTGGATCCTGTTTACTCTTGGATGTAAGATATGTAAATGATTTTGCATCTTGACTTCTCAAGAGTAGTTTAATGTATTCTTACATTAAAGTTTGAAGATAGTAATATAAATATGTAATACTTTTTAAAGAATAAGCAAATGAATAATTGTAGCTGAACACTTGTAATTTTTTTCTAAGTAAAAATTACAAGTGTTCAGAAAAAAGAACAGTGTAACTTTAATGAGTTATAATTTATGCTTGTGAAGTAAAACTGCAAGAAAATACCACACCATTGATTACAACATTCAGAGACTGCTGTTTGACCTTTGTTTATGGATCATCAGTCTGAAATAGCTTTAACAGAGCTAGGAGTACTAAACCTCTCATAGAGGCTAAAGTTTCCTCCATACTGGTACCTAAAATTAAGGGGGTGTATCTTACAGCTTATTACCCTATTGCTTATCTTCACTTTACCATGTTTGCTGACCCCTTGCCAATGGGCTAAACTTAAATTTGATGACAAGTGTAAAAGTAATTTTAGCTTCTCTGAAATATTTGCAACCTCCTACTCTGTTCTGACTATTCCAGGCAGATGATCCATCACAAGGGTAAAACTGCAGTTTCTGGATGCCGTAGCAAACTGTTTGGTATTTGCTTGTAGTTTAATTTTTGTCAAATTAGACTCTCTGTGTACAAAACAGAGATAGGTAGCCTTTTTATCAGTGCATGGTCATATTAAGACATATAAAAGCCATAAGTGCATTAAACATTTTTGTAACCATGTAGATCAGTAGTTCCCAACTTTTTTAGGTTTGTGGCTCACCAACTTAGTGAGAAAAATTTTGAGGCCCACTAAGTACTAAATATGCAAGTAACATCTGGTGAAAAATGGGCACTTAAAGTACACGTATGATGTATATAGGTGTTACCGTATGACGAAAATAGGTGTATGCTAGAGCTGTAGTTTCAGTATGTTTTACATCAAAATATCCCTCCATAAGAAAACTGAGCCAAATCACAGTCTTGTCAACACTTCACCTCATTTTCACAATTTTTACAACATCTTCAAGTTGAACCCGTCTTAGCGATTTTAACAAAAATAGTTCATAAGAAATGTTTGTGCATTTAGTTTTGCTTTGGTTTGAAGATTTTTCCAAAATTTTCTCATTTTGGGGAAAATTAATTTTTTTGATTCGAAAGAAATACTAAGTTCCTACAGGCTCTGGATATTTAGCCGATAGATGCTTTTCAGGTTTTAAGGGCTCCATACATTAATTGGATACCATTTCAAATCACACGCACACTCACTGAAGCTCCTACTCAGAACCAGAAAAAGTTAACTCTCATTTTATACTTCCAAGATTATGTTTGCAAAAATGTTTTTACTTTCCTTGCTATTTTTCTAACAGGCTAATCTAACAGGAAATTGTTTACGTTTGAATTTAAAAGGCATATTGCTATCGAATGAAATAAATGGTATCCGAGGTATGAGAAATATTAGCGTTATATAATTTTTTTTTTTTGCTACAATAATATTTTTCTGCAGTTTTATAATTATCAGTCTTAAGTCAACCCTTTTCCTCCAGTAAAGTGCATGATTAGTCCATAAATGTATTCGGAAACACTTGCAAAATTCTCTCGATTTGAAGACGGTATAAATTTGTGCACCTTAGCATATCGGCAGCATTTCTGACCAATCTGCGTTCAGATCTTTCATCTAAAGACTCCGTAGCCCACTGCTCTCTTCTTCGTAAATTATATTCAAGTGCTCTGAATTCCAGAGGCTCAGTGGTAACCCTTCCACACTGCAGGTCCGGGTTCGATCTCCGGATTGGGCATGATTGATTCAGCTGTTCATTCCTTCAGTGGGTCGATAAAATAAGTTCCAAGTATGCTTGGGAACTAAACACCGGGGTTTCCGCGTTAGGCTGACCTCTTAACCGGAACATCTGCCTACCCCAGAGCCCTTGGTTAGAAGGAGTGAGATTGGTACAGTAGGCCTTGGCCCTCATAAGCTGTCGTGCCACTGGATTTGGTTTCTTGACTTTTAAAACACTCATTCTAACATTTTTTTTTTACTAAATCAGCTTTCAGAGAATGTCAGAAGTTGCTTGCTCTTTGCAACTGTTAGACATTTTGAAACATATATATACACATATTTTGACACTGAACATAGTATAGTTAATGACTATGAAATGTTTTTAAGTGTGTTAACATTGTGGGTTTTTTTTTTTTCGCTGCAATTTCTTTTGCATTCAGTAAATGAAGGAAAGAAAGATTATATTATGTTTGTAATTTTAGTACAAAAATGTTCCTTTGCATACTTCTCTCAAAAGATAATGATATTGCAAACTTTTGCTTTATAATAATCCAATGCACGAGTTGCATGTCCAAGTAATTGTCCCCTTTTAAATGTATGAAAATCATAAGTGTTATGATATTCATATTAAGAAAAGAAAAACTACTTTTTTTTGATACAGATAAAACTAGACCAATATTTGGTGACCGGTGAGCGAGCGTAGCGATCCGAAGGACTGGGTTGGCGAGCGTTAGCGAGCAGGGGGCGATAGCGCCCCTTGTTTTTCAAAATATTTTTAGATAACCAAAATGATTTTCATTCAACTTATAACTTATTTTTTCGTCTTAGATTTGTTTAAAGCTTTGGATGATTTTGCATCAAAAGAGACTTCAAAGTACTATGATGATCTTAGTTCTGAAGCCATTGAAAAAACAAAAAAGTTTGATGAAGCTGATATTGATTTACTTATTCAAAAATGGACAAAGGCTTTTAAGGAGGTAAAAATTTGTTATAAAATGCCGTAATATTTTTAAAAATCTTCACAGAAAATAATACAGGTTTTTGTGCTAGAATATGTTTTAAATATATTAGGCCCGTGCAATTTATTTAAATTTTAAATATTTTTTAAAGTCTGTAATTCTCTCATAAAGATTAAAACAAAGCTGTTTTTTAATTTCCATATACAGAGTTGTCTGAAGATGGGGCCCTTTTTATTTTCAATGTTATGGTTGAATGTTTGTGACACACAGTTACCTTGACGCCTTAAGAGTCATTCCTACAGTTAGGTCATGAAAATAAGTATATAAGTTATTATTTATAGGATTCAGTCATTAGTCTGACAGAAAATGTTATTGATCTGGGAGTCTTAAACCAGGACTTCAAGTTTAGTCAGCATTGCAAGTAACAAAGCCAACATAATGCTTGGATTTATCAATAGATCTATTTCAAAGAAACCCAAAAAGGTTCTTCTGCCTTTGTATTGATGTTTGGTAAGCCCCTTTTTGGAGTATGCTGTTCAGTTTTGATCTCATCTCAAGAAAGATATTTCTTTGTTGGAAAGAGTACAAAAAAGGGATACTAGGCTAGTTAGGGAATTTTCAGATTTAGATTATGATACCAGACTTAATGGGCTAAATTTATTAATATGAAAGATGTTACGGGGCTGAAGTTTAGCACTGAAAACAGGACAAGGGGTCATTGTTTTAAGCTATTTAAATCTCAGGCTAATATGGATGTTAGGAAAAATTATTATTTTAGCAGGGTAGTGGAACCTTGGAACAGTTTACCGGAAGAGGTGGTAATGAGCAAGGGAGTAGATAGTTTTAAGAGGGCCATTGATCTTCACTGGGGATTGTAATTTGACTAGGACCAGTCTAGCTGGGCCCAGAGCCTGTTGCTGGTCATCACTTTTGTATTTGTATAGCCTGGAGCAAAGGAGTGAGAGGGGACATTATTCAGTTGCTTAAGTTTATCAAAGTTGACGACTTAAGTTCATCCTTGAATGTTTAAATAACTTTTTGACATTTAAGTTTTGCTGTGTTACATAGTTACATGGCAACATATTGTTTTTTTATTTTTTTTATTTTTTTAAAGTTGTTATTCCATCTTTTCTCTTGCTTATATATTGTGATGTGCTTTGGTGAGTGTTAAATATTTCCCCTTCATTTTATGCTTCAATCTGTGCTTAAAGCTTCCATTACTCTCCTTCAGTTCAACAAAAGATGTTAATAAGTTAAACTTTTGTATGGAAAGCAGGACGAGGGATAATTGTTTTAAGCTATCCAACTTTCAGGCAAACCTTGAAATTAGGAAGAATTACTACTTTAGTAGGGTTGTGGGCACTTGGAACAGCTTACCAGAAAAAGGCTGAAATGAGCATGGGTCTAGATAGCCAGCCATTGATCTTCATTAGGGACTAATAAACTGACTAGGACCAGCCTAGCTGCGTCCAGAGCCTGTTGCTGGTCGTCATATTTGGGGGATATTTCGATAATTGGGAATCTGGCGATCTTTCTTCATTGGCGTCACTTTTTGGCTCCAGTGCCTGCGCGATAGATATTTTTCTTTGCAAATCAAAACAAAGAGATCGGAAACATCTATTCACATAGGATTACTATAAATCAGCAGAGTTACCAAAATAAAATTATTTATGCCAAAAATGAAAGGACCGCGCCAGATTCCCAATTATTGAAATATTCCCCACATTTGTTTTTGTATAAGCATCAGCAGAGAACCATCCACATCTTAACACAGCTGAATTTTGTGCCATGTGTCACAGGTGTTTTGCGGCAAAACATCTCCAAATTCCCAATGATTCCACAAAGCATCTGCTAGAACATGGCACAGAATTCAGCTGTGTTTCAACATGAATGGTGCTCTACCGATGTGTATAATTCTTAAGATTTCAAGGTAACTAAAACGTAACTTATATAAGGTAGAAAATAAATGGGGGTACACCCATTTTTGGACCGCTCTGTATATTGTCGCCTGAAAGCAACACTAAGACATCTAATCCCCAGAAATAACACTAAGTTATCTACTGTTGCACTGAGGCGTCAATATGTGTGGGGGGAAAGGGGTAGGGGCATGCACATAAATTTTTGTGTCTGTTGCAAATGACTTTTACGGTCTGTCCTTCATATTGTTTACATCTGTACATATATTTCATCCTTTATTTAAAAAATTTCGGGCCCCCTTCAGGCTTGCGCCCGGTTTAACAGTGTCCCTTCTCTTCCCCCTCCCCATGCACACCCCTGGGGGGGGGGGGTGAAAGGAATAGGACAAATGCATTTTTACCGAAATAAAATGTAATTAATTACTTCTAGCTTGTCCTGTAAGTGTAGCAGATTAGAAGCAATCAAAAGCCTAAGGCTATTATATCTCCTGGACAAGCTAAAAATATTTTCTCACATTTTATTTCAACATTGTTGCAGCTGTCCCATTCCTCATGATTCTCCCCTATGTGTTGTACTCTATCATTAAAGTGCTTCAGCTACAATGCATTTTTTATTAAATTGTGAGAAAGAAATTTAATGTAAAATTTCTATTCTTATAGAAGTACATTAGATTAAAGCTGAAAAATTCTGAAGCTCTATTGTCTGAAGCTCATCTTGTTTATTAAATATATATATATATATATATATATATATATATATATATATATATATATATATATATATATATATATATATATATATATATATATATATATACACATTTTGACTGTAAATTAAAATAATTTAATAAATTGTGACTGTTTCAGGAACATATGAAATATGCCAGTTTAGAAGACATTACTGAAAGTGCTTCATTTCCAGAAATGTATCACAAATTAATTCATTCTCCTGCACTTGAGACAATGCTTAATTTGGAACACTCTTATGCTATTGCTGTTGGGGAACTAGTTCAGGCCAGAGATAAAGACATCCGTGATCTTCAGAAGAGGTAAAATGTTCTTTACCTTTTCTGTTGTTTTCTTTTGTATTGAAAATATTAAAAAGGTATGGTATACCTTAACTATACTAATAATATAAAGCTGAAGAGTTTGTTTGAACGCATTAATCCAAGGGTGCCCAAATGCAAAATTTTAAGGGTGGGGCTCAAAAATTTTCCCCATGCAAACCGATTTTAGTACAGATTAGAGATATTAAAATTTGATATTTTTAATAACTTATTCATTAATGGGTGGAAAAGAATTTTTTATACGTTTTTGCAATGAAAAAAGCACTAAAAGCAAGGAAGTTCTCATTTCAAAGGAAGGGGGAAGGCTTGAGCCCCCCTTGCCCCCCATATGGGCACCCTTGCACTAATCTCAGGAACTACTGGTTCGAACTGAAAAATTCTTTTTGTGTTGAATAGTCCATGTATTGAGAAAAGCTATTGGCTATTTTTTAAAAAATCAGATTCACCAAAATAATTTCAAATTAAATGTTTAATTGTTTAGTTCTAGGAATTCGTAATAGATCGTGGCATAGGCGGCTCGAACCTGGGAAGGGATGCAACTGCCTCCTCACTTTCAAAACTAAAAAGACCTTGCCCTCTCACTTTTCAGAGTTAAAAATTAATAATCAATTGAAAAACGATTTTTTATAGGTTCGATTGATTTATTTTACCAAAGTGGAAACTAAAGATTCCAAATAAATGAGCTTTTTTCATCTTATTTCATAGAAATCGAACTTTGAATTGTAAGGGGAGAGTCTGAGGTGGTCATCCATCCCATTTTTTGGGAGTTATAGAATCATAAATGTTAAAAGTCTTTAATATAACATAATTCTACAAAAAAATAAAATAAATAAGGCAAAAAAATAAAAATAATAAAAACAGCTTCTGCGGCCACGCCTCCTAACCCTACACATTTCTTTTGCCCCTCCTCCCACTTTTTTTACTGCACAGTCACCTATGGATGGCGGGGTAAGTTAACTCATCGAGGGGGTGCAGGTTGACTTTGTCAATAAGGAGGAACTATGCCTCACGGCTCAGACGCGTGATCGACTTCGCTAGTGTGGTTAGCAAACAGAATTTGGAATGCATTTTGTTTTCGATATTCATGTACATAATTTGATTTTGTTAGTTTTTTCTATTGGGTTTTGTTTTTTTATTTCTTCAACATTTGGTTTTGTTCATGTAATTGAAGATAGTTATTTCGTTAAAAATATTTTGATTTGTCGTATTATTCAATTGTGGTTGTTCTTTATAACGTTTTTATTATAGTATTGTTTATTTGGCAAAACATTTAAAATTGCAGAAAACAAACTGCTTCACTCGCTAGAGGGCAGGGTTATGGTAGCATGGTTGCTTGGCGTGTTAAGCAATACAGTTAAAGGATTATTTTGAGTTTTAAAGCTACTGTTAATCTTTATGCGTTTTGGTGAATAGTTTTAAATTCCAAAGAAACTTCAATAGGTTTTTTGAAAAGGTTAGTACACATTTTAGTTGAAGAAAAATGATCACTTTACATCAGAAGCGGGGGGGGGGGGGGGGCGTGGAATTTTTTAATTCAACAGACATCTTTTAAGTTCTTAACGCGGGCATTGCCGTGCGGGTACTGCTTGTCTTTTATACAGTTACAAAAGAGAAGCAACAAGCTCTGTGCCTAGCTGAGGCTGGTCCTAGTCAGTTTATCAATTCCCAGGGGTGCCCACCTAAGGGGGGGGGGGGGGGGTCATGGCACAGACTGCACCATTGAAATTTTTAGGAAGGTTGTTTTTAGGGTTATTTTTCTCATTTTCAGGTGGTCTTTGGTTTTTAGGGGGAGGTGGGAACCCCTGTCAATCCCCAGTGAAGATCGAAAGCCCTCTTAAAACTATTAACCCCATTGCAAGTAACAGATGTTTCATGTAAACTATTCCAAATGTCTACAACCTGGTTGAAGTGGTAATATTTCCTGATTTCAAGATTAGCTTCGGATTTGAAAAGCTTTTAACAATGACCCTTGGTTTTGCCATCTGTGCAGAAATTTAACCTATAAACATTCTCCATTTTAATAAGACAGAGGGGGCTGTGTGGCCCCCCGCGTAGTTTGTTGTTCAATAACTCACATAATATCCAACAGAGCTTAATGGAACTTTCTGACTTTTTGTTTTTTTTACATTATTTGAATGCTTGTTTAGCCATTTTCCTCATATTACTGTACATATTGACCCTTATATTTAGAAAGATGTGAGGAGTCACAGTGGCCCCTAAGCTATTTTACAATAAAAAAAAGATAATTTTTTCCTTTCTCCTAATTGAAATTAAAAAATACATTAAAAAATGCTCGCAAAAATTATTAAAAACTATCTACGAAAACCTTTAATTTTTCTGCATCAGACAAAATTTGTTCCAATGTTCCAAGGTAATTAGAACATGAAATATAATTGTTTTTAACTAATTTCATGCCAAAATTTAGGTGAGCCTTCAATTGGAAATTCATTGCTGATCAGACCATTGTTGAACAGAACTTTTATTCAAATGCATCACAAATTTTCAAAGTAATATAAATATGATTTCCGCAAACATACATCGATGACTCACAGTAGCTTCCAATTGGGGTGTCCTTGTCTTAACTTTAAGATATTACCTCACACTCGTTTTATAAATAATTTTGTCGCCTGATAATTCTCCATTATAAGACTAAAAAACAGAAAAATAAAATAATAGTCTAAAAAACTAAAAAAACACGCTTTTGTAGCAAAATGAACTAAAAAGTGAAAAATAATCTTTGGATAATAATAGTTGACCAATCACTTAATTTTAATGTAATACAAAAAAGCGTGGGGTGCTGTCTATTTATACATTTTTGCTTGGACAACAAATGGAAGAAATTCAAGACAACTGATAAGAAGCCCCCCACGCTTTTTTGTATTACAGTGAAACCTCCGAATAGCGGACAGTCAAGGGACTAGAAGTTTTGTCCGTTACTGGGAGGTGTCCGCTATTAGGAGGAACTACTTAATTTACCTTTTTCAAAATGGGCTGTTGTTCCCCTTGTAGAACACAATCGAAACAATTGCAAAGGTTTACTACATTTTACGTCAAGAGTAATTAATCTCTTTTTTCTTAATAAAGGTATACTGACGGCACACACTTGTCTTAAAAAGAATTTAATCAATTAAAGTAATCAGTTAAAACAGTTTGACATCTCTTTTTTGTATTACAAGCCTGTTTCTCAATATAAATATTTAAATCATTTACCTTAGTCCTTCAGTCCCTTTGCCCAGGAAAAAGTTTTTCAATTCTTTACTGTATTTCAGTGCTTCCGAAAATTCTCTACTTGTGCAAGGAGGAGAGGCAGGCTTGGGGGGGGGGGGGGGGCAGGAGCCGTTTCTAGAAACAATAACTCCAATGAGTAGGTTCCTGTCTCAGTTCGTGATTGCGAAAAACATAATTTGAATTCAAAATTTCAGAATTCAAATTAATTTTATTTATTTTTTTTAAACTATTATTTTATTTTTCTGTTTTTTAGTCTTATGTTGGAGAATTATCAGGCGACGAAATTATTTATAAAACGAGTGCGAGGTAATTTCTTAAAGTTAAGACAAGGGCACCCCGATGGGAAGCTACTGTGAGTCATCGATGTATGTTTGCGGAAATCATATTTATATTACTTTGAAAATTTCAGATGCATTTGAATAAAAGTTTTGTTCAACAATGGTCTGATCATCAATGAATTTCCAATTCAAGGCTCACCTAAATTTTGGCATGAAATTAGTTAAAAACAATTATATTTCATGTTCTAATTACCTTAGAACATTGGAACAAATTTTGTCTGATGCAGAAAAATTAAAGGTTTTTGTAGATATTTTTAAATAATTTTTGCGAGCATTTTTTAATGTATTTTTTAAAATTCTTCCTTTTTCACATTGTTGGATTTATGCCAAAATATTGATTAAAATTGGAGGAAACTAACAATTAAAAGAGTTAATTAATTAATTTGATTATAGAATATTGCATTGTCATCGAGTCTGAGGTCCCGTGCCAAATTTCAAAAGAATCCGATTGCGGGAAGTGGGCGAAATTTGAGCTGCAAGACTCCGTTACAAGATACATACATACATACATATATACAGGTGAAGCTAATAAAATCGTGTTAATAAAAAAAAAGCTATTCACTATAATTTCACCCGTAACTTTCTCTTTATGCAGCCGGTTGGACATTCAAATGCTGTAAACAGTACCAATTGCTTACCAGCCAAACGGTAGCCATTGCTGGTGGAAGCAGAAACTAATTCTACCTTTTGGCAAGTAAAAATAGAAAAACTGAAAATAATTATGTACTAAATTTTTATTTGGTTATAAAAGAAGATGCATCGGTCACATGTACTCACTCAGGAATTATTTTTAAAAGAATCCACCCAAAAAATGGATAGGAACTACACTGGTCCCTTCAGTCTTTCCAAGTGTACAGAAAATTTCAGTCTTTCTAGTGTTAAATTACTGAAATTACTGAATCATATCCTTCTTACCCTCCTTTGCTCAATTCTATACATATTAAGCATTCTAAGCCTGGAATCATACTCTAAATAAGAAATCCCATTTACTAATCTTTTAGCCCTCCTTTGAACACTTTCCAATATTGTTCTTTGGGTAAGGAGACCAAAACTGATCAGTATACTCCAAATAAGGTTTTACCAAACTTCTGTAGAAAGATAGAATTTTCTTAGAATTTTGCATAATCGTTTCTTGCAGGCAGTCTGATGAAACGGAAAAAGCAGTTCCTAAAGTTGGAATATCTCTCACCGATCAAGATATTAATGACATGGCTATTAGACATTTTGCTGAAACTCAGGTATGTTTCTAAAGCAATTTGGTGCTTTTAAGTAAAAGTAGGGGAATGTGGGGCAAAGTGAAATAGTTATGTTCAGGTAGTTTTTTTCAAAATTAACAAATGTTAAATTTGTTTTGAAAATTGCAGTACATACAAAAGGAACGATTTATTTTTCATAAGTTTTGCATTGAAACATTTTTTATTTTTGGCTGTTAATTTATGCTTTCAAAAAAAAAAAAAAAAAAAAAGTGGAAATTTTCCCCCTTTTTTTCATGGGGCAAGATGAAAAATGAAATTTTTTTTCTTGTGAAATATTTTCTATTCAATTGTAGAAAATATTTCTGATCAAATGATTGAATAAATAAAAATATGAATGAATAAATTAAAATGTAATGAATCAATGAACCAATAAATAAATAAATTAATATAAGAGGAAAAATAAATCGAGTGAATAAAATAGTGATAGAATATGAAAATGGAGTGAATGAATAAATAAGTAAATTATTAAATGATTGAATGTAATTTAATCAATTAATAAAGGAATACGTAAGTGATTTAATAAATGATTGAATAAGTAAACGAAATTAACTATTTCAGTTTGCTCATCCACCTTGTTCTCCTTTTATATTTCTACAGTATTATTCTTCTTATTTCTAGAGTATGACTGATTATTGGGAACAAAAAATAGGAAATTTGAAAGAAACTCAAAAGAGAGAATTTCATGAGTGGGTGATTAAAGTGCATGAAGACTATCAAAGTGGCTCTGGATCACCAGGTTATTTGTAAGTTTAAGAATTATCCTTTCAGTTATTTCTTAGTGTTATTCAACATTAACTTTTACTGCATTTTTTCTGCTCTTATCATTTTGGCTCACTTATTACTAGAAATTTATAGTGTAAATATTATAAGCTTTTAATTGTTTTGAACTGCTAGTCTGTATCTGCCCCTGTACACAATTGATCATTTAGTGCCGCAGTAAATAGATTGAAAAAATTATATCATTCATGCATAAACATTATTTGTAAATGATGTCAGCATTATTTAAATCTAGTTTTGTAAGACGTGTTCTGTAGACAACTTCAATAACGACTTTTAACTTTATTTCAAAAAAATTTTTTTTCCAGTTTTTGCAAAAAATTCACCTTGTCTGTTAGCTTAATTAAACAAAACTTCACAAATGACGATTACCTTTCAAGAATCATGTCTCATTGTTTAGTAATAAAAGTTTTTATAGATCTTCAATGAATAAAACTAACATAGTGCACCCTGTCGGAAAATTTTGCACATGTACAAATACCGTCGAACCTCCATATATCAAACTTCCACATATCGAAATTTTCTATATATCGAAATCCCAGCAAATTTCTATGTTCATTACATAGAAAAACTGTTTCTATATATCGAAAAAATTTCTATATATCGATTTTTTTTTCGAGACATTCGTAGATTTTTTTTCCTCTTTAGACTGTTTGACTCATGAAAAATAAAGGTTAGGGGAGAAAATTATGTACACTAAAGGTTGCTACGAAACTCATAAGGAATCTGGGGTTGAAGGGTGTGTAGATAGGTCGTTGTTTCGTTCTAGAATTCTTAAACTCCTTCAAGTTTATTTCAAATATCTTAGTTGTAACCAGTAACATTGTAAAATCAGTTTCAACTTATCCCTTTTGTCTGTTGATTATCGTTCCTAGTTGTTTAAACTGCAGTAAAAATCATTCAAGTTAAGTAGATTAATTTTTTACTTTTCTCTCGATTTGTCAAAACGAAAATCCCTTAATGTTGCGGATTATGTTGAGTTGATAAAGAATGAAGATGTATGAAGGCGCAAAAATGTAATTTCTGTTATTTTTAAAATTAACTTTCAATTAATCCGATGCTCATATAAATTAGAAATTAGGTTTCATACACAAAAATTAGCTTTAATTTTAATGTTTTAGGAGATTTTTAGGATAAAATAAGATCGTTTCTATGTATCAAAATTTTTATGTATCGAATTTTTTCCGGCAATTTGCTACTTCGATATATGGAGGTCCGACTGTATATTAAGGGCAGTCAATAAATAACAAGACAGAGGCTATAAAACAGATTTTATTCGACATTCTTCAAAAATGCTGACCCATATTGTTTAAACACTCATCCCACTTGGAAATTAGTTGCATAATTCTGTGCCCATAAAAGTCCTTTAGCCGCTGCTGGAACCAATTACGCACGCACTCCTTTACTTCATCGTCCGAATGAAATCGTTGTCCCCCAAGTGCCTTCTTAAGGTCCCCAAAGATGTGGGATTACATGGGGATAGATCTGGACTATAAGGACTGGTTTTAGACTTCCCAATTAAATTTCCCAAAAAAGTTCCTCTGTTGCATTGGTCTAGTGTTGTTGTGCAACAGCACGACAGCAGGTTAAAGTTTACTGAGACCAGACACAGCCAATGCAAAAAAAAAAACTTTTACGGAAATCAAGTGAGAAATCTTGAACCTCCCTTATAACCTCCCTTGATTGTCCCCCTTATAGTCCAAATCCATCCCCATGTGATCCCACATCTTTGGGGAACTCAAGTAGGCAATTCAAGGATACTGGTTTCATTTGGAAGATGAAGTAAAGGAGTAAGCGTGCTTAATTGGTGCCAGCAGCAGTCAAAGGACTTTTATGAGCACAGAACTATGCAACTAATTTCCCAGTGGGATAAGTATTTAAACAATTTCGGTCAGTATTTTTGAAGAATATTGAATAAAATCTGTTTTATAACCTCTGTCTTACCCTACTATATCTGTATATTCTTCCCTATTCTGCAATTTTGAAAATACCCTGGCACACTAGGAACCTTGTCCCAACTATCTAGTGGGCCACTAATTGAGAAGCTTTGTGCTACACACTTATGATAGCATATTTATAAAATATACAAAAGAAAATGATTTTTTTAAGTAAAAAATTGATTACATTTGAAAATTACTTACATAAATTTATTCTTCTGGCCAATCACAAATCTTAATCACAATGAGTCCTGAAAGAAAGGCTTCAATGTAATCTAAAGCTTTAAGGCGCCAAATCAAAATTTTTGGTCCCAAAGTGTGACTAACGACCACTTATTTCTAACACTGGTTTGCAGCTAATCCATATGTGTCTAACTCATTTCAAAACAGTTGAGAAACAAAACTTGTGCTCCCACAGGAGATTTTATTCCCTCTAATGAAAATATTTCCCTCTAAAGAAGAGACCGAGGAGACATGATTCAGTCGTTTAAATTTATTAAAACGAAAGATGTTATGGGGCTAAAGTTTAGCACTGAAAACAGGACAAGGGGTCATTGTTTTAAGCTATTTAAATCTCAGGCTAACATGAAAATTAGAAAAAATTATTATTTAGCAGGGTAGTGGAACCTTGGAACAGCTTACCGGAAGAAATGGAATAAGCAAGGGAGTAGATAGTTTTAAGAGGGCCATTGATCTTCACTGGGGATTGTAAGTTGACTAGGACCAGCCTAACTGGGCCCAGAGCCTGTTGCTGGTCGTCACTTTTGTATTTGTATTTCATTAACTTACACAAGGTGGTTCTAGTTGCATTCAGAAGGAATGCTGTATTACAATGAATAAATACAGCAACAAATAAATGCAAAGTCACATTCCATTCTGAGGGGTAAAAAAGAAGAAAGTAGAAACTATTTCTGCGAGGTGAAGCAATGCAAATAATTGCATCTGACATCAGTTTTTGACTTTTTCTTCTGACGACGCTTTAAATCTTTAGCAAAAGAGATGGCTGTGAACTTTCTTGAAGATTTCGTGGCAAGAACTGTTGTTGATGAGGGCAAAATTTACACAACACCAGGAAACTTCGAGAGGGTGTGCCAGTCGTTTCTTCGCTGGGGTCACCTGTAAAACAACACCCATGGTCAATACTTAAGCGCTTTCTGTGAATTTTTCACAAAACAATAAATCTGATTGTGCGACTTTTGGTATTGTTCATTAGCTTTTGTAAGACTGTAGAAAGTTCTAGTTGGGATTTTAATATTCTTTTCTGCCTCCAAGTGGAATGCGATTCAATGTTCTATGTAATTGTTGCTTATCCTAATGGGTACTATCACCCTTATAAATTTGTAAAAACAATTTAGAATAACCCTGTATAATTTTAGGTAATATGTAATTATTTTGGAAAAAAATTCCACTTTTACTAAATTATATCCCTTGTGGATTGATATTTTTGAGATTCAATTCAATAATCCTGTTTGTCTTAGCACTTACATTTTGCTAATAAAGAGTTTTTATTAATGTTACCTTAAGTAACAATGTTCAACCTTTTAGAGGTCTTTCTTTTTTCAAATGTTTAACTCTCTTAGTACATTCTTGATTTCTAACCTATGAAAATATCTATGTAGGCAAAGAGTTCGAGCACTCTCTGAAGCAATTCCATCTGATAATGACACTGATTGGGTTCCTCAACCGCAGCGAATGGAAGAGAGTTTTACCATTCATCTAGGTAGGCCTTTTCAGTTGGAAACTAAAGTTGTAGCACATTGTAGAATACATCTCATGCTGCATTTTCATTTGATGATAAATAAATTTACTTGTATTCGTTTATGTTAGGCTCACAGCTAAAGCTGATGCATAACTTGAGACTGCTTTCGGCTGATGTTTTGGATCTCTGTAGGCATAAACTGAATAAAGTTAGGTACTTGTCTATCCATATTTTAAATAAGTTACTTTCCAAGGCATTTTTAGTTTGGGAAATTGTTATGAAGAAATATTAATACAGGGTAGCCGAGAAATATTTTTACCATAAAAATTACTAACTGGTGAAATAAAACATAGTTTGCTGCGAAAGAAAGAAAAAGTTTGAAAGTATTTTTGGCATTAATTGCCTGAAGTAGAGGGCTCTAATTGCCGGCCGATTCAGCTAAGAAAAGAAAATGGCGACTGCACAGGAGAAAGTGCTTTGTTTGTTGTGGTTAGCAGAAAAAAAATCACCAATAATCATGCAAAGAAATTTCAACCATGAAGATCCACCAACTGTGACATTTTGGTGGATATTTATGGTACATCTGAAAGGAGGTTTCTTTGTGAGGTTATCAGTGCGTTTGTTTTGGCTAACCGTAATATGCACTACATTTTCTCCTGTTCAGTCATCATTCTTTTCTTAACTCAGTTGGCTAGTAATTAGGGTCCTCTTCTTCAGGCAATTACCAGAAGAGTTTTTCAGTCTTTTTGAGCAAAATGTGTTCCTTTTCACCTGTTAGTATTTTTTGTTGTTAAAGTAAAGAATGATAAATATCTTTCTTGTACACCCTGTATATCTGGTAATGATATCTCTCTCTTCATTTGCAATACTTTAAAACTAGAATAGATGTTTTGTGTTTAGCATTTATATTAACAATTCAAAATATAACTACTGTGAGAAAATGGCAGTTTCTCTCAATTTGTGCTTACTATCCACATTTGTAAACTTTCATATTTCTAACCTTATAGTTTTATAATTTTAATTAATGAATGATTTGGATGGTTTTTAAAAGTAATTTACTAAAACACAGTATGTTTATAATTTTGAAATGTTCCAGTAAAAAAGGATAGTATTTCATCTAAATATTGGCTATAAATATTTACTTCGTATTCTTAGTAATTCTTTAGTCAGGTCCTTTTAACACTTTGACTACCAAGCCAAAATTGCAAATGTTCATCGTATGGCAACTGTTGGGACCTTAGAGCAAGAACTAATAAATGGAGGGAGCAGGTCCAATCATTGGCTTAGCAAAAGCCGAGGCAAAGTCCCCAAGTCACATGACTCAACAACGAAGAATGGGTGGCATGTTTTGGCTGAAACTAGCAGAAGAAACCTGATTTATTACAATGCTTTGCTTTAAAATCTATCATGTGACTTGGGGTCTTTGCTTCACGAATGAAGGTATCCACTCTTTCTATGTTATCTCTTCTCAATGGTTGGGACATGCACCATCACATCTGATAGTTGGTGTTCCAACCGAAACATCACTGGCTATCACTGATAGCCATTTCAGTCAAAGTGTAATGAAAAACTAATGATTTTTAGAAAATTCAATAAAAAATTTTTTTTTCAATCAGTTGCATGCAAACCTAAACATATGCTTTAGAATCATTAATGCTTTTAATGAGTAAGCAAGTTTAATTTTTCAGTTTTTTTAACGCCTACATAACTGCAGACCCCCAAGAGTTTCTATTTTTCCTACTTTTTCCTACTTTTTAGAGCTCTCTCCTTATTTTCCTACTTTTTTCTTTTTTTTCATTCTTTTTCTTTCTTTAGTATAGCACTTCTAATTGTGCATTAATACTTACTTTTACAATACCGCACCGATAATTTTATGCATGCTTTAATTTTGAAAAGCGAAAGAAACAAGTCTATCCTGAGCTTTTCATTGACTGACTACAGCAATTTCTGGAAGGAACACCGCAGAGTTTGCACGTTTAAAAGTTAAATTTTCGTAATTGACTTTTTTGATGTTGCAGCGTTTATGATCGACTTTTCTTTTTATCGCTCCGACTTCAGTCATACTGTTTCAACAAAACAATAAAGAAATAGATGGTGGCACATTCTGATGCAACTATATAGTATTATTCGTCAATTTGTAACTTTAATTAAAGTAAACGGCCGACTGTTCAAAAAGTGTGGGAAAAGCCGAATTTCCTATTTGCCAATTTTTTGTAACATTGATTACAAGTGAAATGGAGGTCTATTTAAACAGAAAGGCAATGTAAAACCTTAAAAGGAACCTAAGGAAGCTAAAAATGAAAATCCTGTACACTATACATATTTTACTGATGTTAGTACAAAATAAAAGCGACAGATAACAAATTCGCAAAAACGAACCACTTCAAAAATAATTGAGAAAACTAACTTTTTTCATACATAAATATAATTATTGTTCATTCTAAATCGTAAACATGATCATAAAATTTATAAAAATTCATCCTTTCCTTGCAAAAAAAGAAAAAAACTGACAAAACCTAGATGGGCAAAATGTTCACGATTTTTGGAGAAAAATCGGAAATAATTTAAATGCGAGATTCCGTTTTTATTTCTTTACATTTTTAAAAGTTGGGGTCAAGAGCTACAAGCAAATGTGTACTGTATTTTTGTTTCTTGTTTTTTTTTATTGTGTATTTTCTACTTTGATATATCATCAATATCAAGGAGTTGCTCATAATTTTTATATGCTGCGTTTATGGCAATGCGGTATTTCTGAACACCTAAAAAATTTTTTTAACAGACACTTATTCTTTTCTATGTACGGCAATTATACCGATGCGGCGTATCTACTGTAAGTTATTGTACTCAGGGTGCCTGATCAAAGGAAGGGGGGAGGGAGAAAGAGATATATGCAGGCATTTGATGCCAGGTGCTTCCCCCTCACTCTCAATTTCGTGAACCATTTTCGAATGAATAGTTTTGTTGTATGGTGAGGATTGAGTGAAACTACATGCTTTCCCTTTTATGCACAGAGAATCATTAGTAACAGATCTTTTTCTTTGATAAAAATGTTCTGTTTACCATGCATGGATTTTCCCCTTTTTTTCCATGACAAAAATTTTGGAAAAAGGAGGTAAAAAATTGTCAAACCAATAAAACAATATTCGTTTTTATTGCTTGATTAAAATTAAAGCTGGCCCATAATTTTTATTTTTCCCCCGGGGATGGCTGGCGAAGGATGTATACTGAAAGCAAATTTTATCTGAAAACAACAAATATCGCACAAACTTGTATAGTTAAGCATTAATTTTCTAAAGCCAGGAAGGGGAGGAATCGACCCCACTGACCTCCCTAAATGACGTTCCTGAAACAAAAATTTTGTTGAATGCTAAAAATATATAACATAATACAAACCCTAATATTTATTTAGTTTAATTATTTTATTATAAATTTTATGTCCCATATTTAAGAACAAATTTATTTTAGTTCTGCATCTTCAGTCTTTTTCCCTTTTTAGCCTACTTTCCCAGTAAAAGTTAGAAAAAGAAGAAAAAAGCATGAAAGAAAGCTTAATGCATCTTAAAAAATATCGCGAAAAACAAAAAAAAAGTTTAAAAAAAGTAATAATAAAATAAAATCATTAAATAAATATCGAAAAATTAAAAATTGGAATGTAGGGTATTGAGATGGGGGAAAAAAGTCTGTCCGTCTGTCTGTCTGTCCCCCCTAATAACTGTTGAATGAATAGTCCGATTCAAAAAAACTTTTTTTTGTTCAAAAGACCTCGGCGAGGACACCTCATTCCCATATTTCACTTTTTGATTTGAACTATTTTTTGTTTATTTTTGAACAATTCAAAAAAAACTTAACATTAGCGCCTACGGGGAAATTCAAGGCAATTCTGAACTGTGAGGCGAATTTGCTTCAAACAAACTTTGTAAGAAAAAGCTTTTGATGAAAAACTTGTATGTAAAATATCTTTTTGATATGAACAATTTTCCGTTCAATTTTGAACAGTTCAAATCCCTTAACATTAGCGCCTACGGGGAAACTGAAAGTCAATGTAGAATCTGTACTTGAAGGCGGATTTTTTCAAACAAATTTTGTTGGAAACAGCTCTTGACGCCAGACTCCGACTTCAAAAATTTAGCGGAACCTGGCTCCGAATCCGACTCTTGTGCCCGACAATTAATCGGACTCCGACTCCCCGACTTCGACTCTGACTTCGTAGCTTTGGCAAAAATTTATACACAAAGGACAAATGACCGACTTGGATTCTTGGATATTCGTCTCCGACTCCTTTATCCCAAAATGAGATAGACTCCGACTCCGCAGCTATGGTTTTAACTGTGTAATAATAATTGTTGATATGACTTGTTTTTATTTTCACACTAAAGTTTTAATTTAGGTATTAAGTTTTTGGCGAATTCGCAACTCCAGCGCTCGAATACGCTACCTTGCGGTGATTTACAAAACTGCCGATGAAACTAAAACATTGCCACGTTGCGTTCCACGTGTGTCTGTTGACGTAAACACAGGCAGTTTGTTCTGAGTATTTGTTAACGCAATCGATGAGTCTTAGTTTGCTTTCAGCTACAGAAATTAATTCGTCCCTTAGTAGTATTCTCGAGCTTCTCAAAATAATGTTAGTTTTCCTTATTTCCTTCTAAAATATGAGTTGATTGAAAATGGTGAAAGCCAAAACTGGATTAACAAACTTGGATAACGTTATTCAAGGTAAAAAATTTTATTGTTTTGTATGAATGTGTAAGAATATGGGTTTTTTTTAAAATCTTAAATTAATTGAACTAACCATATTTTACAGCATCATTTAGTTGGAATGGACAGTACGCAAAATATTTTCTTGAATATATTATTGTAGAACAAAATGAAAAATGTTTAACCGAGAAAGAATTTACTTTATTCCTTTATTCTCAGCTGAAAGGTTTCGCCAAATTTGTTTAGGGTTATAGTTTTAGTATTGTGCGAGCAAAGTAGCCTTGGCGAGATTTCGCGTTTTTAGTTAAACCATTTTTAATTTTTATCATGAGTGGAATAAAATAGTAGTAAGATTACAGAATTCGATAAGTAAAAAGAAATAATGGTCAATCAACTGAAAATAAAACTACCACCATATATCCGTGAGAATTTTGTTGATGATTTGCATAGCATGACATAATTAAATCGTAACTCAGAAATTAGAAAAATCGAAACAGAAAAATTTTAAATTAACCGATTGGGGAATTTGAGAGAAATAACTCAGCTGCAAATGCAAAACAATAAGCGCTAGCCAAGCAAAGCAAAAAAGTATCATCTTCTTTCGATAATAATTTGTAATGTCATATTGAATTTTCTAGCATTAATTGTTATTCTTGTCAGGCCACAATTATTATTTAGTTTTATCAAGAATTGATAAATATCGAATTCAACATCGTGGAAATAGCTGCTTAGAACTACGAACTACGTAGTTTGCATTAATCTTTGACGTTTAGTAATGCTTCTTGAATTCTCATTTCTTTCTACGTGGGCCAGAATATCCACAAGAATTTGAAAATTAATTTAAAAAGAATAAAGCAAAAAAATCATACATACGAACAAAAATCACAACACTTTTAGCATTTTCTTCGTTACCATGTGCGTTTGTTTTACTTTTTTTGTCCGCCATTAGACAGTGACTGCAGTGCCCCCTATAGTTCGTTGGAGTTGCGAATAAACTCGAAGTCATTTATGTTTCTACATAAAGATATGTGCAGACGATTTTTTTTTATTCACAATGAAAAGTATTCGCAACTCCAACGAACTATAGGGGGCACTGCAGTCACTGTCTAATGGCCGACTTAAAAACTAAAACAAACGCAGAGTGATCTGGAGTAAAAAATGTCGCTTTTTCCAATGCTGTCAAAAAGAAAACTGTGAGACAATTCCTTCACTTTTTATTGATAGATTTAATGCAGAAAGTAGTGCCTAAATTTCAGCTAAGCCTAAAAACGTTCGAGCTAAAAACGCAAATTACTCCCACTGTAATTAAGTTAGAGCATTGAAACAAATTGTTAAGAATGCGGAAATTCTTCCCTTTTCAATGATACATAATATTAATATGTGCAAGTAATTTTTCACCTCTTTAATAGCCAATAATAGGCAATTTACGCGAAATTTGGGCCTAAATTGGAATAAAAAAAGAACTATTTATTGGATTTTTTTCGAATTATAGCCTCTGTTACTCAGTAAGAAAGCACCTTTCATATAGTGAAGGAATTTTTCAAATAGGTGCAGTGGTTCCGGAAATTACCTCGAACATATAAACACACAAAAATCTGCCCTCTCTCTTTATATTATTAGTATAGATTAGTTTTTTTTTAAATTTGATATTTGAACAATAAGAAAATAAATATTGAATGGAATTATCATTTATAATTGCAATCAAACCAATGTCTTCATTGAAATATTTAGAGCTAATGTTGTGGGTTGGACCTGTGTCTTATAACAAATTGTGAATTTTTGCTTATTTTGTTTCCTTTAAACATAGCTTTAAAAAAAAAAATTTTTTTTTTTGGCTTTTCTTTAATTTTGTTGTTATTACTTTTTTTAATTGACCAGTGGACTAATGAAAAATACTTAAAATGTAGAAAACTTTTTTGAAGTAAAATTGTTTAAGTTGTTGTCATTTGCTCTTTTTTACACTATCGAAAAGAGGATTATTAGTATTAACTTTTACTGTTGATTTTTACTGAGGATCAAATTAATTTGTACCTGAAACTTACCTATAAGTAATGTTGACCTTTTAATAAAGAATATTATTTACTGAACTTTCATCAGTAATCATTGTTTAAAGCTTTCAGGCATCTTATTTTCAAATTTAATTAACAAAAAGGCTAAAATTTTGATCTTATAAAATGAATTCAAAATAAAAATTGAACATTATGAATACTTTTTCTTTTTCACTTGCTCAAAATTTTGTTTTATTTCAGTGGTATTGTAGTTCCACAACCTCAACGCCTTCAAACCGCAATATCTTTGTATTCCAATAACCTAAGTGGGCTTGTTTTACTAGTTGATAACAGAATAAATTCTTATACTGGTATAAAGAGAGGTATGTTATTTCATTATTTGAGGTACTTGTAATGTTTTGATTCTGTATTGTTTATATTTTAAATCTTTTTTAACATTCAATAATAACAGTTTATTACCTAGAATGATTACAATATACATGGCTACAGTATTTTAATCTGCTGTAACACTCACAATTTTACAGCTTAAACTTCACATAAAATTTAACCCCTTCTCTCTTGCTTGGAATGTGGAAGAGGAAGTCCCCTGACATTCTTGCTGTGTGAGATTGAGCATTGTCCTGCTACTAAATGGCTCCTGAGAGTCCTGCCATGAATGCCATCGCATTTGACTGAAGCATTGCAAAAGTGTACCGTTAGGCTGCCATCGTGTTGGGGTTTAATATTGGATATCCACAGCTAAGGCGATGCTATGGGTGCTGTCATATATGAAACACAGTCACCCCTAATATTGATCCACAACACCATGACAGCTTAACGCTATGTTTGTGGCACGCTTCAGACACTTGTCTTAGTACTCATAGCCAAGCTTCCAAGAGATATTTTTTAATAGGACAATGCTTGGTCATACACAGCAAAGATGTCCGAGGACTTCCTCTTTTACGTTGTCACCTTCTCTGGCCAGCTCGATCCCCTGATTTGTCACTGATCGAGCACATCTGGGATGACTTGAACGGTAAGTTGGACGGCCTTTGAGTTTGATCTAATTCGGGATGCCTATACATTAAATGTGGAACAAGATGACGTAGGACATGGTAAAATACATTTAAACCTCAATGCTTGCCAGTATCGCCTAGCACATTTCATGCTAGAGGATGGATCAAACAGGTATTAAAATCACCATTTATTTGGGATTTTTCCTGCAGTAAATGATCACTTTGCTTTTAATGTGTCAATGTTATTTCAATGTTTTTCTCTTGTATGTAAAATTTCATGTCATACTGACAACTCCTCAGTGATTTTTTTTTTTTGTTATAAAGTGTATATTAAAACTAAAATTGAAGAATTTTTCTTTACTTAACATGAAAATGTAAAAACAAAATCTGCTTATGTTAAGACACAATGCTTTCAAGTGTAATTAAAATTGTTACAATATTTTAATTAATAAGATGTGGTCATAAATTTTAAGAAAGAAAAAAATACAATTGAAATTACTCACAAGAAGTAGCAAATTTTACTTTAAAGACTTAAGTGAGGTAAATATCTCCGGCAAGCTCAGTTTCGACAAAATATCCATATCAGAATCAAGAAAATTTTTTTATTCCATGCACTTCCTGTGTGTTTGTAAAGCTACAGTCCTTTGAAATCCCCATCCCCTATGTCACAAAGTGTCACACTTCTTGTTACCTCCTCTCTCCCCCTTGTTACATTACCACAAACCCTTTAAGGATGACATTTGTGGAATGCCATTAAAAGGGGGGGGGGGGGAGGTATGCTGAAACAAATTGAGTATCTAAAATTTCATTTAACTGAATAATTTGCCATAAAAATAAAATAAATTTGCCATAACCAATAAAAAGCCAACCAAATAAAAAATGTTTCAGATTTTGCTGCTGTTTGTCAGATGTCAACTGAATTTCATTTTGAAGACATTGATAGTGCTTTAGAAATTATTAGAGAACAAGGTAAAAGGCTAGCTGAATGGAGAGCAACCAACTTTTCGCAAGGAGACAGCAGTAGTCAGAGTAGCAGTGGAAGATCAGGTGGCTCACCTTCGGAATTTGCTTCTCAGGTGTGTTTATCTATTACTTTTAATAAGGTTTTCCAAAGGTACTTATACTCAGTCCTATGCGAAAAGTACTATATACAACCCAGGCATAAGATTTAAAGTACCTTTTCTGGGATAAGAATTTTGAAATGTATTTATAGTTTTTCAAAAATTTGATGCAAACATTTTCTTTTATGAATTTTACAATCATTGTTCAAATACATTTCCTAATTGTGTGATCAGAACTAGGGATGCACGGATTATTCGGTGTGAAAATTATTTTCCAAAATACAGTCGGACCTCGATGTAAGGGCACTCTTTCGGACTTCACGAAACTGACCTTATAAGCAGGTTGACCTTATAACCGATTCATATATATTCATTGATAAATAAACATTTAATTCATTAAATCACTTCAAAATTTAATTCGTTCAAAACTATCAGTTAATTAGGTTATTATAGTTAAATTGATTTGAACCAATTTAAATTTTTGGAATCAATAAGAAATTTTGAAATTTTTTTTCAAAACTTTCATTTAGAGTAAAGCTGCATTCAAATATCCCCAAGCAAACAACTGATGTGCAACTTACCTTATTTAAAATTTTCATTAATACAGGACTGATGTGTTTTTTCTTTAATTTAAACAAAATGTTTTCTAATTATTTTCTGAAAATTTCTTCAGCTTCTCATGACTGATAAAAGAGTGCAATATGTACATGCTGAGTGCCCGCATTACTGCTTCATATTTTAGTATCACTGTCGTAATGCTCACTTGCTACTGCATTCTGTGCACTACCTGCTACGTTAGTAGGAAAAACTACTCTTCACTTTTTAAGGATCGTATATTGCGGTGAATTCTTGGAAGTGAATTTGTTAGGCACTGAAATCATTCAAAGAAATCTGACAAAAGTGACCTTATAAGTGATTAATGTATTATGACCTGACCATGTATCCGATAATATATGACATAGAATTCCTATTCAGTGAGCCGGGACTTTAGAAAAGTGACCTCATATGCGGGGTGACCTTATAAGCGGGTGACCCTATATCGGGGTCTGACTGTATATATTTTTTAAAAGTCATTTGTTGACAAAAACAAATGTTATATTCTGCAAGCATTCCTATCATGTAGTATGAAAGTTTACCTAGTGAAAACGAAACAAATAGTTTAATAAGTGTGTTAGACTGAATGAAATATTTAATGCATTTCCTAAGGTTTGTTATGATACCCTCACCCTACCTTTTAATGACACAACATTTTTTGTTCCTTCTAACTATGCATATGATTTCTTCATACATTGTATAACTTACTTTTTAAATTATTAATTTTAGATTTAACAAAGAATTAATTATTTTTAAATATTTGATTTGAAAAAAAAAATGTACATATTTTCTAATTAGTTTTATTTTAAACTGTTGGTTGAAGAAATGTTGTATTTTTGTACTTATTTTTTTAATTTTTATTATTTTTAGTAAATATACACATTTATACAACGTTGCAATATTTTTCATATGTCGATACTTTTCTTCCTTAGCACAGTGCTTTTGGATAATGTCATAGTTTTTGCAAGAAATATAAGTCTAGGCTACTAATAGCCAAAAAAATAATTTAAATTAAAAATGCTCCTAAATTAGCCTGCTGATCACAGGCTACCCCTTAATACTCTTAAACTTTCATTTCTTTTTAACATAATGCAATTTTATTAACAACTAGAAAATCTTCTGTCAAAGTATAACGGGTCAAAATTGCTTCTACATTTGAACGGAGCAGTTGGTTGATGAAAGATATTTTGATGGTTGAAATTGTAACCCTAACTCCAGTGGATTAACTCTAAACTCCAGTAGATAGCGTTCTTTGTTGACCTCTTTTTCGTTTTTTCATTCCCTTGAAATGAGTTTTACCAGTAAAACAGTTAGGTTACCGGATCCAGTTCAGCCTTGTCAAAAAAAAAGCATTTCCCTTGATGTCAAACATTGGTAGAAAATAGTATCAAATTGTCATGCTGTAGCACGAGTTTAGTTGTTGGTGACGTCAGTGCTACTCATAGAGTTAAGAAATTACAGAGAGGTCCTGCTATACTAAGAAATTGAAGCCGGAAGTTTGCACTGCTGCACCCCTTGATCCTTAGCTTCTTGAGATACATCTTGTTTCAAAACACTCCACTACTAAATCTCAATTGGTTGTTTTTGAACTTAGATATTGTTGCAAGTTTATGAGGCACGTTTTTGAAGTTGCATTACAACATGAATTAAAATGTAAACCAATCAGCCAGCTAATTTATTTGGTTGGTATCATAACCCCACCCATAATTGCACTGCTGTATCCCATAATTTCGGCTTCAATTTCATCTCCTTTTTACCATAGATGGGGCCTCTCTATGTAAATTTCTTTACCCTATGGTGCTACTCAATCAGTGAATTGGCTATTATATATATGAGGATAATATGAAAATTGGCACAAAGAAATTGTATGAAATTTGAAATTATTTTGGAAAAATTAAGAAAATTCAGGAAAACAAAGTCCTTCTTAAATAAACTTTAAACTATTTCTAAAGTAAAATTATAAGAGAAAAAATATGATCGAGAAATTGGTAGTGTTAAAAATAATCATTAGGATCATTAATCAGCTCTGCCCAAAGACACTGATATAGGGGGGCAAGGGGGGCTCGAGCCCCCCCCCCCTTTAGAAATTAGAACTTCCTTGCTTTTGGTACTGTTTTCTTTGTAAAAATGTAAAAATATTTCTTCTCTAGCCATTTTTGAATGAGTTATTAAAAATGTCAAATTTTAATGACTCGAATCTGTCCTGAAATTGGTTTTCATGGGGAAAATATCATGCTAAACCATGCTTAAAATACCTGAGCCCCCCCCCCTCTTACAATTTTTCAAATGGGCGCCCATGGCTCTGCCAATTAACAGGCTGATTAATTGGTGATTAGCTAATTTGCTAATAAGGGCACCCCCAATCAGAACTGTTGCTGAGTTTTTTGCTTTATATTAACTACAATAGAAGCTCATAAATCCGAACTAATAGTCTGTAGTGAATAGACCAAACCTATCTCTAGTCCTGATTATACCTAAAACGTAAATTCCTCAATCCTCCCTCTCAAAACCAGTTTATAGAATAGTGTTGATCTAATATAATTTCAATTTTGTTCGAGTTGTTGACAGGTAGTGAGTGTTTTATGATAAAAACAACAGCTTAAATTAAAATAAAATGTTATTATAGTACAATTTTTGCTAATACAAAAGGAATAAACCATACTAAACAAAATAATTAAAAAATAGGAAAAAGGGGGTTCTGTGAAATTGTTATTGCAAATGTATTTCATGAAATTTACTTGTTATATTGAATTTTTACTTTATGTTTGTCATTCAACAGATTTTGTTTTAATACATTGCAGAGGAGCAGCTCAGTTTTGCTGAAAACTGGAGATTTCTACATAACACGTCATTCGAACTTGTCAGAAGTACATGTAGTTTTCCATCTTGTAGTGGATGATACCCTTCGCACTGCAGATGTTAATTCACGACATCCAACAATTCTGGGGTTGAGAAATATTTTAAGAGTGGCTCACGAGCATGACGTTTGTACCGTCACTATACCTCTATTCCTTGTCCACGAAATGTCTGAAGTAAGTATTTTTACTTTCATAAAACTTACACCCAACTGTTAAGGATTTCAACTTTTGTTTTTTAGTCACAGTATTATGCCACTTTAATATTTAATTTTGTTGTTACAGTAAAACCCCTCCTAATGGACACCACTTAAAGGCAGACATAAGACCCTCTTATGCGGACAATTTTTAATTCCCCAGTTCCAATGTAAATAACATTATTAAACCCCTCTCCTGCGGACACCTCTCTATTGCGGACAAAAAAATTTGTCCCGTTAGTGTCCGCATTAGAGGGATTTTACTGTGTATGTAGTTAAGTCAGTAAACAGAATTGGATCATGTATTATTTTTTGTCTCTCTACTTTATTATATTATTTTTAAGTCTTGTTACATGTATATGTGTAACATTTGATTAACTGAAATGTTATGTGATGAACATTTATCATTTTTTTTGTTTTTTTATATGAAAAGGAAGAAAATAGAAAAGAAAGCTTATGTGGTATTTTTATTATTTGTAAAAGTAACATGCTCGTCATGTACACAAATATTTTAGAATATTTCAATTTTTTTTTCATCTTATCTTAAACCTTACATATATCATCAACTATTTTTAGTAAGGAAAATTTGATCTGGAAACCAGTTAAGCAGATTTTTTTTTTTCAATTGACCAACTGCCTAATATATGCATTAAAAAGGGGCAATCATTGTCATAGTTTTTAACTTAGTGATTCTTAAAATATTTTTTAACAAAATATTTTATGAAGTAAAAATATATTTTTTGGCTTTCATCCGCATTTGCTGTATAATCTGCAAAAACCAAAAATATGAACATTTCCAACATGTGAGAGCTGAATGTGAATGATTTTGAACATTAAAATTTAAAGCAAATGCCTAAAGTATTTTTAAAAAATGAAATAAATAAAATGGCACTTCCCCCACTTGTAATTCCAGTTGCTTCAAAATAATAATAACAATAATTACTTTTGATGAAAACAAAACAAATATAACATTTTTTTATTCTGAATAATCTTGCAACTTATTTGCATCAAACTTTAAACATATAAATATTGATTGATTAATCTTGGTGTTCTAATACAGGATTTTCCCAACTGTTTCATTCAATTTCCCCTGAGAAAATTTTATCTAAGCCATCGAGCTCCTATCAAAACTTGGTCATTATAGATATATTAAAAACAACAATCTATTTTGAAATGTGCCCCTTTCATTGTATATATCGTCACCTCAGGGCATCACTAAGATATCTTAGTGTGATTTCTGGGATTAGATATCTTACTGTTGCTCTGAGGCAATGATATGTGTGATATGTTACCCTTTTAGTTATTTCAAATTACTTTTTAAGGAAATGACGATTCAGTGGTGCTTGAAAAGGGCAGAATTAATTTTCAAATGTGTCAAGGGTTTTATGATCGAAATGGCTTCACTTGTTGGAGATGAAACAAGAACTGTGCAATTTTTAGTGCCAAAAGTAAGAACCTTTATTACCTTGTATTTATTATGAATTTGTTGAAACTAAAGTATCATTTACGAAATTTTGTTTTAAAAATATGAAATTTTCAGAAGTGGCTTTTTTTGGCCTGTTACTATAAATACTTAGTACTG
Source organism: Uloborus diversus (assembly GCF_026930045.1). Lineage (NCBI taxonomy): Eukaryota > Metazoa > Arthropoda > Arachnida > Araneae > Uloboridae > Uloborus > Uloborus diversus. Next base: position 164,915,074 of record NC_072735.1, on the reverse strand, counting down.
TAAGATTAATTTCAAGTGTTTTAACATGTTTAACAATGTAAATTTGGTGTTTAGGAGATATATATTGTAGTTAGGAATGGGTTGAGAATATTTTCATGCAATTTTGAAATTTAGAGAACAGCAAAGAATATTATTTTTATTATAAGTAGGTGAAAAATATTATAAATACAATTTATTATATTAAGAGATATTCATTTGTGGTAATTTTCATCTTAGATAATTTGTCCGAAGTGTTTGTAATTTGTATGAGATTATTTTTAGTTCAGCTTTGTAAAAAAGCATAGTAATTAAAAGTAAATTTTGTTTGCGAAAGAGCCATGCTTAAGCAAAATAGATTCAACAATACATTGTATGAGTCAGAAATTAACTCCAGCCAGAAATAGATATTTTGTGTTGCTTTAATGGTTAGGGTATACCCATAAGTTAAAATATTTTTATGCCTGTGAGGGTAAAAATATAAATGATATTTAAAAGATAAACATCTGACATTTAGCTCATTTCCTTTCAAGAATTTTAAAAACTTGATTTGTACTTGATGCCATTCAAACTATTAACAGGTTTTCAACTCTAGGTGATTTTGAAATTAAATAAAGTAAATTTTGAATAATCATTTCGTCTGTAGTAAATTAGTAGAGTAAGAGACCGATACCTTCCCATGATTAAACAAAGCAGTAAGTCCAGAAAAGTTGAAACTTTTACCAGAAGTACACTGTAATAAGTTTAAGCTATTAGAATTATTACCTACACATCTTTTAAATGTAATATACAATTATATTCACCTATTTATCATACAGTCATTCCTTGTCAACCGAGCCGGAGTCGGTCATTTCCCTCCGGCTCCATAGCCAAGGGCGTGCACAGAAATTTTGGGGACCGCCACAATTGACTTTTTCAGGCCCCCCTTCATCTTGTTTACTCCTATATTTCATGCGGCCCCCCTTCAAGCCCGGGCCAAATGGTATCCCTTCTCCCCCCCTGGTCCATAGCCATAGTTTCTACTAGTACACTGGTGACTTAAAAAATAATTTAACCTAATGAGGCTGTCTTATTGGTATTTATGTTCATTCCAAATCAAATTTTAGAGTAATAGTGGTATGCATGGGAAAGTTATTTTCTTGTACCTGTATTTCATTAATGCAAATCACATAAATTATGCACATCCTACAACGTGTTTCAGAAAGGACTTCTCAATTTCGAAATAACATAACAGTGAGAGACAGAAAGGGGAAAGAAATGGTTGTTGGACAGATAGTCTGGAACTGTTCCTACACCAGTTTTCCAGACACGCTTTCAAGATAGGACGCCTGCAGTCACTTGATGCATATTAAATAACATATGAAAAAGAGCTTTGTGAATAGAAGTTAAGTTTGATTACATTGGTTTCCACATGGCCACCTTTCAGCACAGTAATATAACACAACTGAAGGGAAAAGTTTGAAGTCAGTCATTGCATTGTTTGTAAGGATGGCATGTGCATTTATTTCAGCAGAGAAGAACAACTTCGAATTTTATACTTCGGCTGCATCACGTTACTGTTGCGAAAAGAAGCTATGTTAGAAGCCTTGTAACGAGATTTGACTTCTGTTCACTTAGCTGATTTTGGGGTCAAGAAGTCAGAATGGAAGGCTTTTTTAAGCTCAAAGAATTGGAACCTGTCATTTCGTCCGCAACTTTTGGGCAGGGTTTCCTAGTAGGAGTTGTGGAGTCTAAAGCCTCAAAAGTCCCATGAGTTGGTTATTTTTCCTCCAACTCTAGCCCTTTTTCATGCACTACATAAAACAAACTGACCAGTGACTGTGGTGCCCCTCTGACGTCCAATCTTGGATCTTTTCTCTAAATCAGTATGTGACAAATTCCAGTCATGTCTGTCTAACATAAAACTTGTTTTGGCTTTCTGTCTCTCACTGTTTATCTATTGGGTCGTTCCGTATAAAATCAACAAATTTTCAAAAACTTTCATGCCGTACCATTTTTGATTTTGGTGGAATTTGGTAGGTAGTATGTATCAATACTTTGTACTCCCAAACTGTCTTTTTTTTCTTGGAAAATGTTTATTCTTGAGATTTAGCTATTTTTTTGTTCTGCAGATGGATCAAGTTTTGCATTTTTTGATCCTTTTTCTAAAAACTCTAGTAAATTTATCCAATTTAGTAGGAAGATCAAACACAGCTTAATTGTAAAGCTGAAAAAAATGAACTTTTATTTGGGTATAAAAGAAACTATTTGAACTAAACCTGATTAGAAATTTTCCAGGGTTAAAAAAGGGCTGTTTTTGTCATTTCGAGCCTAAAAAAGCCATCGAGGGACTTACAGTAGGAGGCTGTTTTTTTTCCTGTTGCAATTAGATATGCATACTAGAAGCACAGGAAAAAATATGTTGATACAAGAAGTTCTTTTATGAGAAAAAAAAAGTGCTTAAACTTAAGAAAAAAAAATCTAAATGGGCTTTTTCACTTCCCAAAAACAGACTGTAGGTTAGATGATAAAAATATGAAAATGCTAGGGTAAGAAGCTGTTATGTTGCCCTTTACAACGATACAAAAACTGTCTTGTTTTTCAAAGGTGTGGAAGAGACCCATGAAGTTATACAGTAAGAACTTTTGCACACTACTTAAAAGAGGCTAAATAGACTGGATGAATACCTTATGAAATATCAATTAACCAAGTTTAATTGAAATATATTTACAGAACATAGTAAAAATTGAAAGCTTTTCGTTGCATAAAATTAACTATTTACAAAACATAATTTTTTTTAAACCAAAAACACATGTCTTTAAAGGCTTATATCTATTCCACACCTTCGAAAAACAAGACAGTTTTTGTTTTGTTTCCGTGGGCTACGTAACAGCTTCTTGCCCTAGCATTTTCAAATCATTATCATCTAACCCATAGGCCGTTTCTGGTTAGAAAAAAAGCCCATCTCTTATGTTTGAGCAATTTTTTCATCTTGAAGGACTATTAGTATCAGCCTATTATTTTCTGTGCTTCTAGCATAAATAACTAACTGCAACAAGCAAAAAAAATTAGCATCTTACTGTAAGTCTCGCAATGACTGTTTTACACTTCAAATGACAAAAACAGCACTTTTTAAACCCTAATTTGACCTTGGAAAATTTCTAATTAGGCTTAACTTAAAATTGTTATGTTTTATGCACAGATAAAAGTGTGTTCCTTCAGATTTACAATGAGCTGTGTTTGATCTTCCTACTAATTTTAATAAATTTAGAACTTTTCGAACAAGGAACAAAAATGCCAAAATTTACTAATCTGCTGAGTAAAAAAAATTGCTATATATCCTAAAAATAAAAATATTTTCATGAAAAAAAGTATAACAATTTAGGAGTACAGAATATTGGTACATATTACCTACCAAATTTCATCAAAGGCAAAAACAGTACGTCACGGCCCATTTATTGATTTAATATGAAATGACCCTATTACGTCATATCAAACCTGGGAGTAGAGAATCCTTCCTGAAACACCCTGTAAGAAAATTTTAATATAATTGTTAAAACATGTGATTAATAGAATTTTCAAAATCTTTTTAGGGTATATCAGAAGAGCTTTTTTCCAGTTTGTCCAATTTGATACCAGCTATTTTTAGGGTGTCTAATCCTGTTGTTCTTAAATAAAATTGTAAATTAAAATAATAAAAACAGAATATTTATTTCAAACAAAATTTACAGTACACAAATAAACATACAATTACTGTTAAATAGTTTAACCCCAGGCTGGACTTGTTGAGTAGTGGAGAACTAATTTGCCATTGATATTGAAACACTAGAAAATAAAAGTTTCTTTTTTAAATCCAAATTTTAATGTATTACGATTGAAAACACTGATAGTTGGTATGTAAAATATGTCTACAACTATCTAACCAAAAGTATTGGGACATGGCTAAACATTCACACTACTAATTTCTCGAGAATTAAGAGACCAATTGTTCTGTAACTTTTGTTACACAAAAGGTATGCTTCAGCTGACATTTTCAATAAAAATTAAATCACCTCTGAGTCATTCCATGTCAAGTGACCTAGGGGTCTCCACTCGATCATCTCCGATTTGGATGAAACTTTATAGAGGTTTAGAAACTAACCTATGTAAATTTTCAGTTCCTAGATCCAAATCCTGAGGATCTAGGATCTCTGAAAAATATGACCCAAAATGGCGGATCAGCTTTTTGTGTCAAATTGCCAAGTTCAGACTCTCTTTACAGGAAGTTTTATCACACTGGAAGCCTTGAAATTTTAGGCACCGAAAGTACAATTGGCTGTTAATATATTCAAGTAATTTTGTACTTTCAGTGCCTAAAATTTCAAGGCTTCCAGCGTGATAAAACGTTCTGTAAACTGAGTTTGAACTTGGCAATTTGACATAAAAAGCTGATCCGCCATTTAGTGTTACATTTTCGGAGATCCTATATCCTCAGAATTTGGATCTAGGAAGCTAAAAATTTGCATTGGTTAGTTTCAAAGACATCTGTACACCTCTATGAAGTTTCATCTAAATCGAAGATGGTCGAGTGGGGAAGATTGAAAAAATTAGGTCAGTTGATGTGGAATGACTCCTCTGCATTTAGGGGACCAGCAACAAATTGATGAAACCAAAAACGTTTTTAGATCGCCTTTCATCGTAAATAGCTGGGATCTTTAGCAATTAGTTTACTTACTGGTACAATAATTTTATACATTTTTGTGACTATCACTTATTTTTTTGTAAAATTGCTTATATTTTTGTGAATACATCAATTCTATTCGCAAAGTTTTGGCTCATAAAACGCAGAACTTTCCATCAAATTTCAGGAAATTTTACAGCATATAAGTTAACCATTAGATTTCAATTTGAAATGAAAATTTGATGGAATATGAACATTTAAAGTAATTGAAATTTTGCTGCACATGTACAAAAAAGCTAGTAATTTATAACTTTCAAAATGTCACAGCCTAGAGAATTCCAGTTGTATAGCATAGCTTCAAAAGATATTGATGACCTAATGAGCTGAATATCAATTCTTCTAGGCTAGGCAAGGGATTGTTCTCACCTTAGCAACAGTAACTTGCAATAATTCAATGTTTTCTGTCATTTGAGGTAAAACAGACCATTTATAAACAATCCCTTATTATTAACTACATATTCAAAAAATAATAAAAATACAGCTCGCTGCTATCCTTCTGAATTTTTAAGTTATTGAACTGGGTTCTTTTTATACGTTTCCAGATACACTTGGATACTACATTTTGTAAACTAGAAATTGCTTTCATTTGGGCATGCATGCACAGTGAAAAAGTAACTGCTCTACATATTTATATTCATCCTTCCAATTGTAGTATAATGTTTTTCTTGCATGCTGTCAAGTTTTCTGAAAGTTTGGTAAGGTTTGATCGAAAACTCTACGTTTTATGAGCCAAAAACCTGAGAAAGAAATTCGTATTTTTGAAAGAATGTATAATACTTTCACAAAAAATCTATAAAATAATTCTACATAGTAAGTAAACTCATTTCTGAAATTTACAGCTTATTCCCAGTTATTTAGGATGAAAGTTGACCAAATAACAATTGTTTTTTCAACTTGCTGCTGGTCCTCTAAATGCATTCGTAATTTAACTTTCATTGGAAAATATCATGTGAAGCATGCTTTTTATGTGACAGAAGTTACAGAACAATAAGTCTCTTACTTTTCGAGAAATTCGTAAAAATGTGAATGTTTGAAAGTGTCCCAATACTTTAGGTTATACAGTCAACTCGCAATAACTTGAATATTACCCATTGGAAACTTAAGTTTTGTCCCTTAAAGTTTTCATTGGGTTCCAAACTCTCGAGAAGGCTGCGGGCTTCCCATAAATCAGACTATCAATAACTTGAAAGTTTTAGCTGATCCCATAGAACTTCAAGTTATTCTGAGTTAACTGTATAGTATAGCATATTCTACAAACAGGAACCACAGCTTTAAAATTGATGTAGAGAAGAGCCTGGAAAGATGGGATACAGGCTCTGAATTCATGCCAAAATAAAATCATAATTTCTAGCTAGTCTAGTAGATGAAGCTGCTTTTTAGACTTTTTCTACTACATCTACAAGACAAGCTTAAAATAATTTTACATTTTATTTCAGAATAGATGCAGTGCAGCCATATTCCTCCAGACTCTCCTATACTATACTGCCAAAAATTACCAATTGCTTTAAAATTTGGACATTTTGTCTAACATCTCGGACAGTACTCTAGTAATTCATAAAAAAAAAAAAAAATTTCTGAAACTTCGAGTGTAAAGAACATATAGAATCTCATTCTATTAATCCAAGTTTTGTTCCTGAGGCAAACAAGTGAGTAGAAACGAACTGAAGAAATTGGAATGTTTGAAATCACCCTCTATCAATAGAGTTATTTCTCATAACTGTGTTCATTTGCATGATGCTAGCGTCAATATTCATGGAAGCAAAGTTTTCTTTCTCTTTTAAATCGAAAAAATAGTAATTTTTTTTTTTTGCTCATAAAATCCAAGGTTTCCAACCGATTGCAGTGCCAATTTCACTCAGAAAAGTTGACAAACTGCAGTACAGAACATACTGGGAAAAAAGAAAATAATTTAGTGGCATTTAAAACCCTCATTGTTTTGTGACTTTTTAAAAGCAACGGAAATTAAATTCATTCTATTAAGAATGTTTGTCCAACTTTTGATGATAGTTATATCAGCATTTCATAAGAGTAACTCTCTTATAAATTATGCTCTAATATATCTCTTATAAATTTTCATATTTTTGGCTAAAAACAGTGCAATAACTTTTTTATTTACACTTGTACATGCGCAGTTAAACATTATTCAGTAAAATACTTGTTCCACTCCAAATATTTAATACTGACAGCAGAATGTTTTTTGTCAAGTTTCTCTAAAATATCATCACATTGGGATCATAATCCTGCAATTGTATAACACTTGTGACATTTCTAAAGAAACTTTCATTTCATGCACATAAGTGCTTTTTTCATGAAAATCAAAATACATAATTTAAAGAGAGTATTGTAACCACATATTGCATTTAAGATGCATATCAAACATTACTGTTTCTTGAGGGTTATTCCAAATATTTCTTCTGTCCAATTTGTTGCTGCTCCTTTACTCACCTCAGGAACAAAACCAAATGAAATTTAAATTAAATGAAGTCTTGCAAGTTTTTTAAACCCCTAATTGCGAAGTCATTCCCTAGATATTCAACAAAATGTCCAAAATTCAAAGTGACCACTGACCAGCATGGCAACACATATCTTACAGCAAAAAGGATCCAAAATTTAAATTTTTACAATATTGAATAAAACTTTTTTTTTATGATCATGAAAAAATATATTTATGGATAGTTAATACATGAATACAAACAACAATTTTATATACTATTTCAACCATTACATTCATCCTTTTCTGCAAGAATATTAATAAGAAAAATTTAGCATAGAACTTAGGGTTGTAAAGATTTGTTTGCACTAGCCCTCTTTTTCCCCTCACACATGGAATATATAAATATTAATTCATTCATTAAAAACTAATCGTTGAGTTGCGGGTGAAATTAAAAAATATGTAAAAAAAACTTCAAATCAGGAAATGCTAGTCATTTAATGAACATCTGGAAGCATGGAAAATAAACTGCCGAGCTTTGTAAATTGAAATTGGATCAACAAATGCAAAACTTAAAATTTCATTTTTCACATCAAATATGAAACACATCAATAAATTGCTTTGTTACCAACCCAATATTTCAAAAATGATTTTCTTCACGTTACAAATTTTAATAAAAGCATTGTTACGGAAAGTTGAGATGAAGCACTGAATAATTTTAATGGAGAAAGCCTTCGAAAAATAGGGATTTTATGTCGAAATCTAAGCTTCATAGTTAACAGTTTTTAATTGATATCTTTGCTAATTTTTATCAGAAGATTATGTTAAATAGCCAAACATGAAGACAGAAAAAGTACAAATCCATCGATACCTGGTTCAATGGTCAGTTTACTGGTGTTCAAGAGAAGTAACTTGGACATACATACATAGGTACATACTGTCCAACCACGGATTGCATGGAATTTTCAAACGTCAGATAAGACGAATCTATGTGAATAAGGGGGAAGAGTAAAAATTTGATGCACGTATTCCGCTCATTTGAATGAGACTCTACTTCTGCAAAAGCTGACATCGGTAAAAATTATAGATTCGTCCATTTCTGGCTGTAAAACGGATGTTTGTCTTTCCATACAATCCGTGGTCAGACAGTACGCTCAGTTTTTAATTATATAAGATCAACTATTAATATTGGAATCCCTATTTTATTAAATAACTGCATCATCAATCAAGCTAAATGTTGTTTGTGTAAGCCATTGGTTCCCAACCAGTGGTTTGCAAAAATTATATTGCAATGGCGGAATTTTAACATGTCTGTATGAGATGAAGTCTCATGTTCAAGCGTCTTTTGATCATCATTTATTTTCTCTAAGAGGTATTTTTAAAGATCATTTTTTAATTGACTGAATTAGCATTGCAAATAAATGTACTGTTTTGTCAGAAAAATATATTTTAAATTTTATTACCTCTTTTGGACGAAGTTTATGTGCTGAAATTCATTTCTCTCATAGAGAGATAAAAGCAGAGGGAACTTAAATGCTGAACCTATTGTAAGACTAATACTGTGAGACAAGACATGTAAGTCAAACTTTGAAACTTCTTTGTTTCACAACCATGCCATTAAGAATTTTTTTCATAGTTGGCTGAAACTGAAAGAATTATCTCTGGGTTTGTTTTGTAATCATTTTAGTTTGTTTGTACTTCTATGTTTTGCAATTATTATTTTTGTTTCTCAAACTAAAAAAAATCTCCCAAATTTTAATGGTGTGTGTGTGGGGGGGGGGGGAGAGGTAGAGCTTGTTACTTATTACTTAGTGCACAAGGGGTTCGCCACACTTGGTACAGATTTTGGAAGGGGTTCGCAAGGCAAAAAAGGTTGGGAACCGCTGGTGTAAGCTGTAAGTAGAGTCTTGATGTTTGTCTTTTGTTTGTAAGTATTCTACAGTTATCCTTTCATTTTCATAGTGATTTTTGAAACTGTTTCTGTAGGGCCTTTCATGTTGCACCTAAAAAACCTCCGATATTTTTCTTTTATATAGGAGTTTAGTAAGACTTCATTTGGAGTATGTTGTTCAGTTTTGGTCGCCTTATCTGAAGAAAGATATTTCAGTATTGGAAAGGGTTCAAAAAAGGGTAACTAGACTAGTAAGGGGACTTTCATATTTATATTATGATACCAGACTTAATAGGCTTAATATGCATAGCCTGGAGCAAAGGAGGGTCATAGGGGACATGATTCAGTTGTTTAAATTTATCAAAATGAAAGATGTTAATGGATTAAATTTTTGCACCGAAAGCAGGACGAGGGGTCATTGTTTTAAGCTATTTAAATCTCAGGCTAACTTGGAAATCAGGAAAAACTACTACTTTAGTAGGGTCGTGGGCACTTGGAACAGCTTACCGGAACAGTAATCAGAAAGGGGGTGAATAGTTTTAATAGGGCCATTGATCTTCATTGAGGACTAATTAATTGACTAGGACCAGCCTAGCTGGGCGCAGAGCCTGTTGCTGGTCATCACATTTGTATTTGTATATTTTTGAGTCATTGTTCCTGCAATTACTGAAAAAAGGTTAGCAATCTTATAGGAAATCAGGGTATCATATAGTTAATAATACTCAGCTAACTAGGAATGAAAGTTATGGAATAGTTTCAAAAATCACTACAAAAAGGAAAGAAATAAAACTGCAGAATACTTACTAACTAAAGACATTCAAGACTTTACTTACAGCTTATTTAAACAACATTCAGCTCGGTTAAGGATGCAGGTATTTAATAAAATAGAGATTCCAATATTAATACAGTGGACGCCGGTTAATTGAATCAATGGTTAATTGAATCAACCGCTTTAATGAATCAAATCATCAAAAACAGAATAAAATCCAACTTTATTAAATTAGCTGCTTTATTGAATCAGCCACTTTACGGAACCAAAACTGTTTAGAACAAACGTGATTCATATAAGCGGCGGCCACTGTAGTCAATTTACTTCAGAATTGTCCTATTCATCATGACTTTTAAAGCCACAATATGGAGGCCCACCTGTCAATTAATCCTTCTATGGGATGCGAAAAAAAAACCCCTTAAACTTTTAAAGAAAACTTAATCTTAAACTTCAGCAAGTGAAGATTTGTGCCGTATTTTCTAGGATGTAATCCAAAGACAGCATGTATTTGTATTCTTTACGTTTAGCATCTTATTTTTTAGCATTTCTAGGAGCTCATTTAGATTTTATGATGAATCCAATGTCGTTTTATCTTGCAGACTATTTTTAAGATTTTTAATTTGTGTTGCAGACTGCTGGAAGAAATTCTGCAACCAGGATGAAGGGTTTAAAAATTATAATTGACCAATACTAAGAAAAACTATTTTCAAGAATGCACTTATACAAAGCAGATTGCAAAAGTAAAATAAATAATTGCATTTCTTTTAAACTTAAATTATTATTGTTATTATTTTCAAAATGATAAAATCACTGAAAACAAGAATGACAAAAGAGTTTAAATTTTAATCTCATTCTAGATTATCAAAATAATGTGATAGCTCTGATGACTACACGATGAAAATCTTTATAGTTTATATTTATCTGATTTCATAATACTGGAAAATCAAAAAATTCAACTCACATCATAGACATTTCCAACCTCATGATCAGGACTTGGAGCAAAAGCTTGATTCACATACAGAAACTTAAATCAGAGAAACAAATGAACATGAATTCACAAAATATCTAGACATTTTTATTGTATTACATTTGACCATTTTAAAATCTTACAATGCTATAAACTTATCAACATCACTGGTTAAAGAAAAAAAAAGTGAACTAAACTGAAAATGTAAAAGAAATAAAATTAAAAAAAAAAAACATTTCAAAATAAGACTTTAATGATAAGAAAAATTCATTTTACGGCATTTTCTGTCTTTCAGATGACCTTTATCAAATCACTAACTCTCAAGAAGTCCAAACATGGAAATCCCTCTTTTATTTAAGGGTAAAGTGCAGCTTTTTGATTAAAAGGTAACAAATCCGTACTCTGCACGTTTTATTTTAAACAAAAGGGGACATATCCTGAAAGAATCTGTAGCACGAAGACTTTTAGATCCAAAGGAACACATGTCCAAAATGCTCAAATTTTAATCCACTACTTTTAGGTTCATGTACTTCGATAAGAGAATATGAGAAGGTGAAATATTAGGGTTTTGGTGAAATTGGAATTTTCAACATTCAGGTTTTCGTTCAAAAGGGCACATATCCAAAATTAAGATAACGATATCTCCTTGTTTTTTTTTACACAAACATTTTATACTCTGGGCCATGATTTGCTGTGATTTTGTGTTCAATTCTGTAAACAGAAAAGTTGAGAAAACTATTTTGCTCTTACCCTAATTTGTTTTTCTCACCTCCTGAACATTTTTGGAAAATGGATATGTTCCCTTTTGATAAATTAGTCCTCAGATGCCGAAGAAAGCCTAAGTAATGGCAATTAAAATCTCTCGGAGAAAAAATTAAAGTTTAATGTAAAATGAAAATTAGTTTTCTAAAATTGAATGAGGATGAATGCAGAAAAATACTGATAATTCGACACTAAAAGACAAAACGCTTGTGGCAGGATGAAATTATGTGAAATTATTGTTTTAAGAAATTTTGAATAAAAATTTAGCATTGAACTTACAACAGAGGCAGTGCTCTCCAGTTTCATGTACTGTTTCAAAAATCCCATGATGTTTGCTAGAGGAGTATCTTTATCCACAGTCCATTTCTTAATTTTTATTATTGGTGCATTTCCTGTTGGCTTCAGCCATATAGTCACTGAAAGCAAATTAAAAGATTATACAATTTTATCAGATTACAGAGCAAGAGATTAATATTTCAAACATTTATTCAAGAACATACCAACTCGATTGGAATGATTATAATAAGAGAGATAAAACAATTTTGCTCTCTGTAAAAAAAAAAAAAAAAAAGAACAATAGCAACCCCTCTACCCAATGCTGTAGTTGAGGGGAAAGGTGATGTCATCCTCTGAAATGTTTGTTTGTTTTTTTTTTTTGAATTGTAAAAATAATGCAAGTTGGTTTCAAATCAGTTTCTTATGGGGGGTCTCCTCAACCACAAAGGTGAGTTCCCAAAAACATTTTCCCCAACTACAACATTGCCTCTATCAAAGTAAAACAATTGAGCTCTAGGATAGGTAACAGGTGCATTTAATTAAAGAGCACATTCAATAAATTAAAACCATAGGCAGTAGGTTCTACAAAATTAACACAGTATAGTGCAATAGTAGCTCTAACTAAAAGCCCACTTCAATACAACATTTGAGTTCTAGAATACTGAATAAGTTTTAACTATTTGTTAAAAAGATTTAGATATAATTTTAAATCGACAAAATTAAAATTTAAAAAAATATTATTTTTTTTCCCTTGAACAGTATGTTCTTAAAGTAATTCTTCATGAAAGGGACTAGATTGCTTAAAATGTTTTTTAATGCTTTCAACTTGAATATTACTTAAAAAAGAATTCTTTTTCGGAAGACTTCTATAACACTGCAACACATAATTCACCAGCAACAATATTGGCATATCTTAAATTTTGAAAAAAGAATCATTCACTTAAAATCTGAATTTTATGCTCTCTCTTGCCACAAAGCTGGTTTACATAAATGGCATGTTGTGGCATACAAACAATGCAATCAATAATGGCAAATCATTAAAAATTCACTGTTTAGAAGAAAAGGTTTTAAATTTTAAATATGCAATATTGATTTAGACTAGCAAAACCAATCCATAAACCATACACATTATGAGCATATTGTAGATTAGAGTAGTATCATTATCTAGTAAAAAGTATCATGTTAAAAGTTCAAAACCTTGAACCTTTCCAATGCTTTTTTTTAATTAAGCACTTTTATTATATTTGTCTGATTGTCATGGATAAATCTGAATCCTGGTTTTGCTTATATCTCTGCAACTAGACGACTTAGAGACTTAAGGATTTCACTAAATGATTTGCTTAATCTTAAGGTACAACTTAGCGTTGAAAAATTAAAATTCTAGAACAAAATTATTATTTCAGTTAGGATGGAAAACAGCAAATTTCATGTAATTTCTCTATTAAATGTTTAAATATAAACGCACTGTTACAAATTTTGTTGCTTTGCAACAGTAATGTTAAAAGCAATCATAATGAAAATTTGGAATCAAGTCTTCTCTGAAGCAGGCATAAAATTAGCAAGCATAAATTCTAGAGAGGAACAAGGATTAAATTTTAATGCCAACTGCTTAAAGTTTTAGACAGGTATATAGTTTTTTCCCTTTTAGTACCGAGCATTTATATGAACAAATAAGGGGAGTTTTGTGAGGGTAAAATTATTCTATTTCTGAAATACATTTACACTAAAAAGGATAAAATAACAGAATTTTTTTAAAAAAATACTAAGCACTTTTCATAATGCACTCAAAAGGACGAAATAACTTTTCTGGATCAGAAAGGACTATTTAAGAATTCCTATGGTTTTTGAAAATTCCAAGAAAATGACACCACAAACAAAGAAAAGTGCAATTCTAGTCATTTCAAACCGAACTTTCCCAATAAGAAAAATATGCATGTTTCAACACTCAAAGTTATGATAGAAAGCTAGATAATAATAAGAAATTCTCTTCATGACTTGAGCCGCACTTTTCTTCGTTTGTGGTGTCACTTTCTTGGACTTTTTGAAAACTATAGGAATTCTTAAATTGTCCTTTCAGGGGCCCTGTATTCAATCGAGTTGCATCACAATGGACCGCGTATCAAATTAAAGTAAAAGTCATTTCCTCCTTCTTAGGCTTTGTTTTTTTTTATTTTTATTTCTTCCGTAGGTTTTGCATAAATCACTCAAAGACGAGCTGTTAGACATACCAATGATTTTGTCCATTCCAAGTTGGGATAATGTGCATTGTTATTGCCGGTAAAGAGCGAAAATCTCAGTACAATGCTACTTCTACAGCACTAGGTAGAGGGCTTAATCTGCATGGGAGCTCAGTTCTAGTACATGGCTTTTTTAGCGAATTTTTAAACATGAGACAAAATGTACAACTGTTTACGCAGCACAGATATAAGTTCTGAAGAATAAGTGCTCCTGCACTTATTTTGTTAGAAATTAAGCCCTGAATAGATAACATTTTAAATTTAAACACGTTTAAAAACCAAATCATCTCGACATAACGACAGGAATATAAAAAAATAATAATAAGGAACTATAGCTCAGCTTTAAAAGAAATAGTGAAAAAAATTGCATTTTATGTATTCTTTTATAACTTAACTCATAATACTGGAAAGCACCACGTCAAGTCCATCTGAAATGAGGCTTGCAAATCTTTGAGTATCTATAATGATACTAAGAACCAGGGGTTATGTGTGTATATTTTTAAAAGGCTTAAAAGACACAACAATGTAAATGAAGAGGTTCAAAAAAGTAAAGGGGATCTCGCTTAGTCAAAAAAAAATCTTGTTCGATTGTCATGAACAGTTATGAAAAAGAAATTTCTTAAATTATTGTTCATAGAAAACGAAATATTTTCTTTACATTTTATGTGAAATAAATTTATATCTATACTATTAAATCTGTGCACATATGCGTAACCCTATCTCCTTCAGATTGTCTAGGTCTATCAGGTCAATACCATTAGATACAGGACATCCGAGAAGACATTCTGCCCTGTATCACTCCTCTAAACGTTAAGGGGCCGGAGATATGAATTGATAAAAAAACATTAAAATCATCAATTGACACTCGTTGCAGGCAGTGAACAAAGCAACAGGGGGCGGAGGCCCCAAGTTTTTCATTAAGAACCAGGTTGCTTAGATGAATTAAAAAATAATGTTCTTAATAAGTTTTTGGCACAAAACTTCTTTTTTGTACTGGTCTAAGTGTCATATAACGTGGTTTAACACAAGAAGCAATTTTCTATAAACTCATTACAACTGTGTTACACATAGTTTACCAAAACATACTTGCACCATCGACAATATTTCTATGCAAGAAAAGTTAATAAAAAATGCTGATGAGGTCAAGAACTAAAAATTCATTTATGGCGTTTTGTTCTATTTTAACAAGTGTACAGAAGCAGGGCCAGAAGGAAGGGGGTGACTTATAGGGTTCAAACCCCTTCCGAAATTTTTTATCCAAAGAAATACTTTAAAATATTTGTTTTATTTATTTTTTGGTGACAAAAATAATATTGTTGTTATTATTTCAATTTTATTTGGGCAATAAAATTAGTATGAGTGAAAAATTGTACAAACTCATTTTGTGTTTATAGTAGTTATTGAGAAATTTATTTATTATGTAACAATATGGCGTTTTGTAAGAACAGCCCCTCCTTCCATTTAGATAAATCTATTGTAAAAAAAATCAATAGAATACACATTGAAACCAAATTTGATAGACAATATAAATGTTTAAAAAAATATGTTTGGTAGAACCCCCTCTGAAACAAAAGTATGATTATGGCCCTGCACAGAAGCCAAGTTCACACAAGCAGGGTGGCGACAGGAACTGGAAAAAAAAGTTCCCCGACTTCCCTGATTAAGTTCAACAAATTTCCCTGATTTACGTTATTAATGATAATGGTTTCCTTTCTTTGCCCTACCTGAAAAGCATTGCATATTAAATAAAATGCAGTGTTTCGAACAGTTTTAGTTGTTAATTCAAAATATATTTTGAAAAGATGCTCCTTTTTTTTTTGGTAAAAATAGTGTATTAAATTATCGACAGAGAAATAGTGTAGGAAATCTAAAACAAATACTTTACTTCCAGGAACCACTTAACATAAGAATTCTAAGAAATTATTAAAACCACTCTTAAAGAAATATTTAATCATGATACAATTAAAACATTTAAATGGAAATAATCTTGAACTGAATTTTCAAGCAGTATAATTGTTGCTGCATGAATAACAAGTGATAGTTAAAGTATAGAAGTAATGTAGTTTTACTTACGTAAATAATACTGCCGCGTGCAGGTAAACGGCAGTATCTGCAGAAATTAGTTTTCGAGATATTTAAAGAAATGTGTGGTGGATTCAATACTAACAATAGGAAAATGTTGGAATTAGAAGTTTTTTTCGCGCTCTTTTTCAGCAGAAATCAAATAAGCGAGCATGTACAATAAAGATAACGTACAATAGATGACAAAAATGCAAAAAAAAAAATAAAAAAATATGCAGTTACTGCCCTTTACTTTCACACGGCAGAATAGACATATTTATGTAAAAGAAATTGAAATCTTTCAACAACCAGTCATATTGAGCTATTCTTTAATCAAGAACTTAGGTTTTAATGAATGAATACAGCATTTTAACTATTAAAAAATAATAAAAATATTTATTTATGTACACAACTCAATTTCAAATGATTTCATCAGTTGTCGAAAAAACCTTAGATTACTTTTTATTTTAGTAACAAACAACATTGAAATTCAAAAACGATTATTAATTTCAAAATGTATATGGTTTTAAAATAAAAGAGTTTTAAAGTGTGAAAAAAAAACCCCTTTGTGTAATCTGAAGTGACAGCAAATGATATCATGGCAAAAAAAAAAAAAAAAAAAAAAAAATTGATTTTCAGTCAAAATTTAATTTTAGCAATTAAATTTTAAAACACCAAGTGATAACTTTTAAGCTTTTTTCAGCATTAATTTAAAAAACAAAGATTTTTTTCTTGAAGTCGTGATAACAGTATGCTAATTACTTCAAGACAATGAGTAAAGCCAAGGGAGCAAAGTCATTAATGACGGCTTCTTCTTTGCCTGTAGTGTTGTTTATTTTACATAGCTTGGAATGCTTGGAAGGAAAATTCAAACAAGGTAAAATAAACAACGTTACAGACACAGAAGCAATCTTAGGAAGCTCATCCTAAGATTGAATACTTTGACCTTGAGGAAAAAAGATGCACAAATATGCGGCACTGTATAATCGCACCTCATTAATTTTACTTTTTTAAAACATAAAATTGGCAGAAAATTGGTAGGGAATCAAAGTACTTCATTTTCCAAAGAAAAAATTTTTTTTTTCTTCATTTGATCAATTTTCCCTGAATTTTTGATATTTTTTCAAAATTCCCTGATATTTCCTTGATTTTTCCCTCAGTGATAAAGTTCCCTGACTTTTCCCTGATCTGTCGCCACCCTGACAAGTCTTCCGAATCAATCCTGCTGGGGGTTGGGTGCTGTATTAGGAATTCCTCAGTTCCTGGTCTGGATCAAAAACAAAAGAGCTATCTTCAGGGCCCCATCCAACTGGTTTAACCATCTATAATGGTAGGTAAAGAAGACCTTGGATCATAGTGTAGTGTCGCTCTACATAGTTTAACAAGCAAGCCCTTATATTGCAAGCAATTTTTTTTTTTTTAAGAATATTTTTTTCTCTAATTTCAAGACAATCCTAGGATTTAAATAGTATCCAACAATGACCCTTTGTCCTGCTCTTCTGTAAATAATAAAAAAAGCTCAGCAATACCTTCCATTCTAAAAAAATTAAACTATTTAATCATATCACATCCGACTCTTTGAGGCTAATATTAATCATAATCTAAATTTGTAAGCCCACTAAATAACCCAGTATTATTCTTTTTTTGAACCCTTTCTAAGAAGCTACTAATCATTCTTAAGATAAGGATATCAAAACTGAGCAGCATACTCCATTTGAGAACTCAAAAAACTTACATAGAGTTACAGATAAATCCAAACATTCTGTTAAGATAAATACCTTTGTGCTGACAAAAAGACATCCGATAAAAGCGAATGTTTTTTCATCCATAAGCTCATTACTTTTTTCATTGAAAAAGGTGTTCCCTGTAACGCCGAAACATGTGTCTGCAGTAATCTGCGAATTTGTGCATTTCTGACGTTATTTCTTACTCATTCTGTCGATTGTTACACGCTATGCTACATTGTTGGCTGTTTGGATGTTATTTTCATGACCAGAGTTCAAATGAGGTATTTGTCATTTCCCAACATTTATCTCACTTTACTACCTACAGTAAACTCCCAATTATCCACGACCTTTTAGACTTTCAATTTTTTTTTATGGCAATGAATAATTTGAATGTAGATAAATGCACACATTTTAACTAAAGTACAAAACGTATTTTTAGGCATCCTATTTTTTTATTCCCCCTCTCTTTAACGAGATCATACTTTCCATGGTCACCGAAATCTGACTAGTTGAACCTGATTTTTAGATCTTCACTACTTACTGCTTTAGATTGACACTATTTACCGATTTTTTTTTAGATCCATCCCACTTATTGAACCTTAAACCTACACTACTTACGCACATAAACGAGTGACTGCACCAGTCTTGAAAAAATTCTCTCCCCTTCCCCTGTGCATTTTTGATGTATTTAAGCTCGATTAATCTGTTGCAGATAATCTGACAGCACGATTTGCTTGCATTTGTGTGTAATCTGTTTGCAATAATGAACAATCCTTTTTTAGCTCTTACATACACTTTTTATTGTCAACGATTTTCATAACGTTAAAATCATCAGCAAAGATTCATTGTGGCAATGTATGATGGATTTGGCTATAGCTTATATTTGGCCATACATAGCCTGACAAACTGATTCATGTGCCCCGTCGTTGTTCAGTGGGAATGGAATAGCCAATTTGCCATTAAAATTTATCGTAAAGAGTGGGATATTCCATTATCCGGGACCAAAATAACAAAATACAACCAATTGATACCCTAAAAATTTACTCCAATAAGCAGGTTCAACTGTATATGATTGAACCTTCCAAAACAACTTATCTTCATTCAATGTCGTGAATGATTGTAGCAAATTTAAAGCCAAATTGATATAAAAAACATAATAAGCATAACAATTCTTGGTTTGTAATTTTCTTTCTTTCCCATGTGATTCAGAAAAAAAAAATAAATATAGTACTTAAATTTTACATTTCTTCTGGATCTCCAGATTAGTCTTCATTTGAAGCCATTTTCATTTCTCCAAAAAAAAAAAAAAAGAAATTTTTTCTCATGGCTTTTAAATTTCTGAAAATTTTACATCTCTAGAAGGGAGCTACCATATGATGGACATACTCCCTAGAAGTACACTTGAGTGCCAGAGATACGTTGCATATTATAACTTTTGACCTAACTGGGATGAACAGAGGAGACAGGTGTGAAGAAATAGCCAAGAGATTTTCTTTGTCAAACAATATACCACATGAATTCCTTCATTATCAGTTACTATTGAAAAATATTGCCAGAGCGGTTAAAAGTTGATATTTACTGAAAAGCTTCATAAACGTATATTTTCCAACACTGATCCAAATTGCTCAGCTAGCATTTATTTTTATGGAATTAAAACAAATCATAATACATTAAGAAACCCTTAGATCCAATGTTTTACATTGCAAGTTGAAGCTTTCATGTTTATGTATGCTTCTTCAAAGGTATTTCAGTTTTGGAGGATTTTTTTAAAACTAAGTTTTACGATTACAACTGAATTTTCATTTCAAAAGTTTTAAAATAATTTATTGTTTGTAGTTTGAATTATGTGTGTAAATGTATGGCACTCATTAATTCACAGGTTAATTAAAGGATAAAATTAGCAGTTGCCCCTGGCCACAGGACAACTAAATGAATAAAATGGCGATCAAAAATCAAGCCACGATAAAGGATAGAATATTGATCTGGAAAAAGTACAAAAGGCAATAATTGATAAAATATTTTTCCCTAAAATCTAGATGTGGCCTGCATGAACTAAATTATCCATAATGTTATTCATTATATTAAGATTGTTAGTATCACCAAACTGGAAAAGAAAAAAAAATCGTTTAGTACTACTCGGAGCAGAAACGAAATGGCCACTATTTCAAAACAGTGATCAACTAATGAAATGGTTACTACTGGAGACTGAAGAACTGTACCAGTATTGCCCTTTGACTATTAAGGCTCTTTCCTCGTTAAATCAACAAAATGGGGAGCAATTTTTTTAAAAAGCATTTAGGGCATCAGCATGTCTTTATTATGGCCCTATAATTTGGCTTAAACCTCTGCCCCTTTGGTTTTAACTATTATTATTTTTAGATGTGGGGGGAAACAGTAATATTACTAATGCAAAAAGTTAATGGTTGAGAAAGCATTTTGTTACATTAATTGTAAATTATTTTAATCCATTTAGTTGCCAAACAAAAGATTATAAGGACTAGAATAAAATAAAAATGAATTTTGTTATAATAATGTTTAATTTCTTCTAATACATGAAAAATACATTAACATTTTATTTGTTGATGTAGAATACATATGAAACAAGTTATTGAATAAGTTTTACTTTTTAATTCATCCGTTCGTTAAAAACTAATTACACATGAAAGTGGATGCATTGATTAATATTTTTATTTGTAAAAAAACTTAACTCCCAAGATTTACTTGCCAAACTAATTAATAGGATTTTAATAAACATTTAGTGACTTTTGGGATTTCTAAGCAATGTTTCCATTACTTAACCACCTCCCCCCCCCCCTAAAAAAAAGAGAGAGAGAGAGAGAAAAAACATTACACATAGTTTTAGTTACTATTTATAATTTTTAAAAAAAGGGGGAGGAAATTCTGAAAATGATAAACTAACTAGTTAAAAGTTAAGAACAAACTTTAATCCTTTGAAAAAATTTTTAAACAAGATTAGTGGCAAGAAATAGTGTCTTTGTTAAAAAAACACTGAGTCATAAGTTAACAAGTATTAAAAATTAGATGTAACACAAAATTTAAAAGTCATCAACTTTGAAAAATTACAAATAAATAAGTAGGCACAAAAAGCCAAAAACAAGTTAAATTCTAAAATGAAGCATTCACCCATTACTAAGTAGGAAAATGTTTCAATTTTTAATATCATTCATTGAAAGTCACAAGGTATCATGTCATAATTTTTGAAAACATTTATGGCAGTACTAAAGTCAATGATAAAAATGCATATTTGACCTATGAGACTTCAAACATGGTGGCATGAAGAAATAAATAGGAAAAAACATACATGAGTAATGCTTTGTCAGGTACAGTTTGATGAAAACAAAACAGCATTTGCAACACAGCACACTAAATTAAAAAAAAAAGTCTCATTATATAATGTTATAAATACAAGGAGACTTTTGGTCTAAGAAAACGAGAAGGAAGCACAACATGAATATAAATAGATTTCACACACAAATACATGCAAAAGTACATGAACACTAGGCTTTACTGTGGTTACTATCAATTAAATATGATAACATTTCCATCAGTTCATTATGTCTTCGTGCTTGAAGGGCCTCTCGTTTTTTCTCTAATTCTTTCCACTCACACCATGTTTTATCCAACCAGGACAGGAGTTCTGATTTGTTATTATCTACTTTTATCTTTTTCTCCTCAAAGCTCTTCTTTTGGCTAATTGCGCTAGAAGTCGAGGACCTGGCAGTTTGACCTTTGCCGTGAGAAAATGAGAAAGGCGAGACTTCTACTGTCATTTTTACAGGTTCTTCGTTTTTAAAACACTGAAAAGAAGCAGGGTGTTCATATAAATCCATTAAACGCTTGAAAAAGGCACATTTCTTCTTATCTTTATGCGTTTTGTTATACATCATGGTTTTGTTGAAAGCTGATGACAAAACGTTCCATTTCTTTTCAAGTTCACTTGGTAGAACTTTGTGTCCAAGCCTTTTCATAAGGGCAGACATATTACCCCAAATAGGGCCTTTCCGAAAATTTGAGTTTTTATGGCTTCCTTGATATTCTTTAAGCAAATCCAAAAACTGCATAGTAATCAAACTATTCCAATGAACTAAAAAGAAGAGAAAATATTATTTTTAAAAGATAGTAAATAAATAAATATCAGTACACAGCTAGTACTACTTGTAATGTACTTTTTTTTTTAATTTTATGATTTCCTAATGAACTTCTATTACTTCCTCTAAGAATTCAAAAATTTCTTAAACAATTAAATATAATTTTTCTTGCTGTCATACACAGTTCACTTTAATTGCAAGAAATGTTAACAACTTGCACTGTAAATTATTTTTCAGGTAAAAAGAAATGTTTCCTGGGAGATAAGTTCTCGCTGGAATTACGGAATTAAAAATGAAAATTTGTGCTTTGTAAAAAAAGAACTCGTGAAATTTGCGCAGAAAAACTCTTTTAATAAGTGAGCATACAAATATTTCTGTCTGTAAAAATTACCATTTATGTAATAATTAGAGTTAATTACAAACGGATCTAGTATTTTTCAAAAATAAAAGAAAATAAAAAATAACTACGCACTTTATTCCGCATTTTAGAATAAGGAAAAGAAAATGTGTAAAAGCTCTTCCCAATGGATTAACAACAACATTAATACAACATCTGCAAAAGCAACTTGCTCCGAGCACCCTCATGGGAGGCTACCATAACATCCCAATATTTGCTTATTTGGTAAATTTTGCTGACCACTCAGGAAATTTTGAAATAATATTGCAAAAATGAGATTTTTCTTAATTAAAAAAAATTTTTTTTACAGGGTGGCGACAGGAACTGTGAAAAAAAGTTCCCTGACTTTTCCCTGATTCAGTTCACTAAATTTCCCTGATTTACGTTACCAATGATAATGGTTTTCTTTCTTTGCTCTACTTGAAATCCATTGTATGTATTAAATGCAGTATTTTAAACGTTTTAAGTTGCGTAAAGTTGTTGAACTAAAAATATATTTTAAAAAGATGCTCCTTTTTTAATAAAATGGTTAAAAAGAAATAAAAAAAGGCCAATTTTTTTTTTAGGGGGGGGGGGAGGAACCTACAAAACAGTATATTTAATTTTTATACATGGAAAGATTATAGAAAATCAAAAAAATAAATACTTTACTTACAGAAACCACTTAGCATAAGAATTTTAAGAAACTATTTAAATTACTCTTAAAAATATATGTGCATTTATGACAGAACTAAAAAGTAATTGAAATTATTTTGAACTAAGTTTTCAAACAGTATAATAATTGTTGCAAGAATAACAAGTAATAGTGAAAGAATAGAAGTAATGTAGTTACTCTTATATAACTAATTGACATATTTATGCAAAACAGATGAAACCATTTGACATCCATTCATTGGGAGCTTTTTCTCTAATCAAGAACATAGGTTTTAATGAATGGATACAGCATTTTAACAATAAAAAAATAAAGATATTTACTTAAGTACACAAGTTAACTCTATTTCAAATGATTTCGGTATGTAATGAAAAAAAAACCTTAGATTGCTTTTGTAACGAACAACTTCGAAATGAAAAAAAAAAAAGCAATTTAGTTAATTTTAAAATATATAAAAGAAAAATACAACTTAGTTATAAAATTAAAGAATTACTTAAGTCTGAAGAAAAGAAAACCTTTATAATCTGCGGTGACAACAAATAGTATAACGGCAAAAAACGAAGTTTTTTTTATTGAAAGTTCAATTTTAGCAATTAAGTAAAAAACACGAAGAAGTAATAACTTTTAAGCTTTTATAGTATCAATTCAAAAACCAAAGATTTCTTCTTGAAATCATGATTACAGTACTTAATTACTTCGAGACAATGGAATAAAGGCAAAGGAGCTAAGGCATTAACGAAGGCTTCCTCTTTGCCTGTATGGTTGTTTATTTTACGTAGCATTGAAAGCGTAAAAGGAAATTTCAAGCTAGGTAAAATAAACACCCTATCCGACACAGAAGCAACCTTAGGAAGTTCATCCTCTGGTTAATAAGTAAGATTCAATACTTTGACGTTGAGGAAAAAAGATGCACAAATATGCGGCAGTGTATAATCGCACCTCATTAATTTTACTTTTTTTTTTTTGAACAGATAATTGGTGTAAAATGCGTAGGGAATTAGAGTACTTAATTTTGTAAAGGAAAAAAAAAATTTTTTTCTTCATAAAAGCAATTTTCCCTGATTTTTTGTTATTTTTTCAAAATTCCCTGATATTTCCCTGATTAATAAAGTTCCCTGATCTCCCTGATCTGTCGCCACCCTGTTTTAAATGATAACTAATCAGTGTTGCTAGATTGAGGGAAATTCCCCCATTTTGGGAAAATCTGGTGATCTCTGGGAAAATTTTGGGGAAATGAGTTTTGAGGGGAATTTTTTGGGGGAAAATTTTTTTCTTGGAAAACCTGGGGAAAGAAAAACCTCGGGGGAAAAAAGAATTTTTTTCGTATTGAGATTCACGACAAGAAATAGTAGTTACATTGTTTGTATCAAACAGCGTTGGTTTGGCTGATCAACTTTATGGAATTCGCATTTCGCATTATGTGGAATATTATGCTGCGGAATTCGCATTAATGTTCTGCGTAAGCAACTAGTTGATACGTGAAACAGGCAAAATAAGTGTGATGAAGAATGTTTTTGGACAAATATATACAAAAATCATAGTTTAAATGTACATACAGAAGCAGAGTAGCAAATGCAAGTTGAAAAAAAACATTTAGCTATTTCTTATCTTTCGGTCAGGCGCTTGTATTTATGACTAGTGGCCTCCGCACGGCTTTGCCAGCAGTAGAAAATTAAAAGGTGTTTCAATTCCCATGTATATTTACAAATAATGCAAGATGAATTTCTCGCCAATTGGCTTGCCCACATTACGGTTCCACGTTATGATAGCTGGCTAATTTACTCGTCATCTTATGATAATTTCGCTCGGGAAAATGCTCTTAAAATTGGAATAGAAAAAACAAAATCCAATTTTCGAAAAATCGCTTTGAGTTGCACACCTCTATGCTACAAACTAATTTTGTGCCAAATTTCATGAAAATCGGCGTAACGGTCTAGGCGCTATGCGCGTCACAGAGATCCTGACAG
The DNA here is from genome assembly GCF_026930045.1 of Uloborus diversus. Lineage (NCBI taxonomy): Eukaryota > Metazoa > Arthropoda > Arachnida > Araneae > Uloboridae > Uloborus > Uloborus diversus. Next base: position 164,890,153 of record NC_072735.1, on the reverse strand, counting down.
ACAGAGATAGTTGGAGAGATTTTCAGCTTTATTATTAGTAAAGAAGATAAAGTCAAAGAAGACAAAAAAAAAAAGTGAAAATGGAAAGAAAAAAAGTTGGGGAATTTTATAAAAAAATTGGCTATTTGGGGGGAAAAAAATTTCAGGAGACAAAAATACTAAAGAAAATCTATTTATTTTATGAAAATATTAGTGGAAAAATAATTTTTGAATTTGGGGAATTTTGATAGAAAACATCGATTTTGGGGAAAAGTAGGAAGGGAATTGGGGAAATCTGGGTTTGACCATCTGGCAACACTGTAACTAATATTCCTCTCCATTAAATGTTTTTGGTTGCACGATATGTGTGCATGGTTATACTTTTCGGTAAAATTGGAATATACTTAGGCAAATTAAAGAGTGTTGCACTCCCAAATTTTTTTGTTTAGGATGCCCGTATCTCCTACAAAACCTGGGGCTCGATCTAGTGCTCAGTAACAGCTACAGGTCTGTACTGAATCATATTCAAAAAAATATATATATACAGTAGAACCTCTCAATAAGGGACACTAAGCGGACCAAACATTTTGTCCCTTAAATAGAGGTGTCCCTTATTCGGAGGTGGATGAATGGATGCATGCCATGTACTTAGTAGCATAGTATCACAATAAACATAACACTAACAATTAATACTTATAATTAAATACTGAAAATGTTTCTTATATGCTAAATGAAATTCACAGTTATTCAAATTTCTAAGTTGATATTATTTCATTAATTAAAATGTAATCAAAAATTTTGTAATGGCTAAGTTTTGTAGCATACAGAAAAAATTTTGAAGTAATTCATTATATATATTGCATATGTTATGTAAATTACAATGTAATACTGTATGAATTACAATTAATGTTCAAATTTTAAGTTTTGAATACAAAGTTGCTGTGCACTCTCCGTCGGACCTGAACCTACTTGAATAAATGGTTGAGAGGGCAAATTATGCATGTTAATTTCAGCAAGTTTTTTTTTACAATACATTGCTTGTTTCCTTCACATATGCTTAAGTCAAACTTAACTCAAAATATATTTTGGGAGGAAAAGGGAAACTTGAATTCTAGTAAATTCACTATTTCTTATGCGCTAATAAATTATTTTTTGCATTTTTTTGGCTTTGTGACTGTCCCTTAAACAGAGTGTCCCTTAACTAGAGGTAAATACATGGAAGTCCCTATTCAAAGGGACTGGGACCAGAAAAAATGTCCCTTAAATAGAGGTGTCCCTTATTCGGAGGTGTCCCTTAATAGAGGTTCTACTGTATATATATATGGATGGATGCCCTAGTTGCCAAATCTTTTAACTCAACTTTTAAAAAAAATCTTCATTTCTGCTTTAATAGTGCTTAATCAATGCTTAGCTTGTGAATTTATATTAAAGTTTTGGTTCAGTACATTTCTGACCATGTGACGGCAGAAAATGTAACATGAGGTCCCATTTACTCCTATGTATAACACAATTGTTTTCATAACTTTTCTCTACTTTTTGTTTTATAGAGTAAATCGATTTGGCAAGTGAGGCATCCATATATTGGTCATTTTGTGGATATTAAATAATAAGCAAAAACACTTACAAACGTTTGGAGAGGTTTCCTTCTTCTTGGGACTGGAATGATTCAATGTTTTACCAACTGCTTTACAAGGATGTCCATGCATGTCAAAAGAAGTTCGAAATTTCATCATGCAGAGACCACACTGAAATAAAGGTTGTGCGCTTCTTTTGCCATTAATCTTTTTCTTATATGGTGCTTTTGAAGACTTGAGTTGTGAAACACTCTTTTTCTTTGAAGTGACAACTGTTCTAAGATCAACATGAGAGGCAGGGATAGTCTTTGCTTTCTTTACTGGGCGTTGACTTCCAGGTGAATATGTACTACTTGATACACTTCCATTTAATTGTTTCGTAGTCCCCAGATCATCGTCAAAACCATCCATACTGTACAATTCTTCCAGTTCATCTTGAAAGGGCATAATTCTTTTCTGCACGTGTTTTGCATTATATAACAAATTCTTTTTGTACTTAGTTCGAAGGTATTTCATTTTATTTCGCACATTTTCTGGAGTTGTGTTGTACCCAATCATATTCATGTCACGGGAGACTTCTTCTAACAGTTTTCTTTTTGGATAATTATTTTCTTTTGCATTTTTAAGATAAGTCTTGTGTAGGTCAATCAAAGACCTGGTTTCATCCTCTCCCCAAACTAAGAAAGAAACAAAAAGGAGCTGTAAATTTTAAATAATTTATCATATTCAAAAACATCATTTTCTACAAATTCAGTCTAAACTTAAATAAACATAATTATGGAGAGAAAAAAAAAAGAGAAAATTATTAAGATTATATAATTAACATTTTGATGTGCATTAAAATGTCATTTGTTTGAAGATGTTTTTGAATAACTTAAACCTCTAATGAATAAAACAATCATACAAGATAAAAGAAAAAGCAATTAAGACTGAGACAAAATATTGTATCAGAAAAATACAGCAAAAGGAACTTAATCTTAATACAGTCAAACCTCGTTAACACTAACAGGATAGGGACAGCAAAATATTTCGTGTTAACCAAATTTTGCCTTAACCAATTTCGAAGTTTACCGGATTTTGTGTAAGCAGACAAGGTTTTTTTTTTGTTTTTGTTTTTGTGTCTCAGAAAATATGGGAACCTAAGTACCTTTGTACAAAAGTGTACACCCAAGCATCAAAATTTATAGTTTAAGTAAGAAACACAAATAATTCGAAACAGATAAAGGCTATTCGAATCATTTCTCTACAACAGTACATTTTCAAACATCTGATTTTTCCTTGATCTCAAAACTAGATTTTCCCTGCATTTTTGACAGGTAAAAAAACACTTTTTCGCTTTTAGACTTTAAACCTCTACATCGGCAGAACAGGTGTCCCGGATTAGACATTTTTTTAACGATGAAATTTAAAATGTAGGTTTGTCAGCCACTTGGTGAAGATTTCACCATTCATCCAAGCTTTTTTACTGTAAGCAGTCTACAGGTAAAGTTCGTACTTTCTTGAAGCAACTTGGTTTTCCCATTTTCCTACACACTGAGAGGAATTTTTTTCGACTTTCAAAAGTAATTTCATGTAAAAGTATGGGGATGTTCTTTTTTTTAAGACCTTAAAATTGTCTTTGTCTTATGCGGGATTTCGTCTAAATCTTCATGTTAAGTGACTGATTTAACACTAATTTGTAGCTTTATCTGACAGGGAATAGCATTCACATTTATTTCGCGCTAAGTGAGTTCGTGTTAACAAGATTCGACTGTAAATTAAAAATGATCCATATCAAACAAGATTACTCAACTGGTTTTTAAAAAGAAATTCTGTTAAACGGATCAAATTTCAATTAACAAATCCTTCAGGATGTTTTAAATACAATCTGTATCTAATGTGAAGTGCCTGTGAAGTCTAAAATTAAGAGAATTACAACAAAAATTGATATTTATTTTACATGTTTTCTTTTAGCTTACTTTAACTGCTGATAGCTGACCTTTTGCAAGTGCTAATATATTCATAATTTCAAGAATGAGAATAAATGATCCAAAAACTTTTTTAATCACTCTTGAAATAAACACAGTGACCATAAATTAAATTTTAGAGATTATAAAACATATTCAAAAGAGCGATTAAAAAATAACAATATGCATGCTAATATTCCGCACCCATAATTACATCTCAATAATAGGCGCTATTTCAAAGTATACATTATGAAAACTAATTGCTAACTACTCTGGTTCAAAATAAATAACTAAAAGCTGCTGCCTCAAGACTTAAATTTAAATTTTAAGAGGTTTGTACTCCAACATTTATTTGTGAAAGAATCAAATTTTTAGGCGGCGCTAAAAGCAGCAAATTGATTTTACTACATCAACCTTTTGTGTGCTTTCATATTTTGAAATTTCTTGTTCTTGCTTTGCTTTACTCAACTTCATCATAATTCCTAGCAACGGTTACCCCCCCCCCTCCCTCCCTAAATGTGCTACAATGTACACATACTCTAAACTTTAATAAACATTTGGTATTCTCATGATTTCATTATGAATGGGTTTTGAATTTTCTACATACAACCTTCTGCCGAGACTATTTTCAAGGAGGAAAGCTAAAGGATTTTCAGCAGGAATCCAGTCATCCTAACTTCATTTTTAGCTCATATTTTAAGACTTTCATCAAAAAATATTTTTAAATGTATTATTTTTCAAAACCATGTGTCAATTATTCGAAGCAATAGACTGTCATTAGGGATGATTATTGAAAACTCATTAGTAAAAAATTAACATTTATTTTAAAAACTTGATACAAATGGAAAAATATTGCTCCCGTAAAGAAACTTTAACTAGGTCTAATTCAACTTGAAACCCAAATTAAAATCAATTTTCTTGACTTTGCAAGGTAGATACATAAAAACTTTCCAAAATATTGTTAAAATTTTTTTGGAAATTTCATTTTTAAAACATGAGAAACAATAAGATGAATATACCTTTGAGCTAAAAAGTAAAAGTAATCTGCAATTTTGTGCTTTTTGATTTTGTTATTTCTTATTTTATGAGAAACATTCTTACAGTTGATGCAGAAGAAAAAAAAGTTAGGTTTACCAATTTAAACTTTTCCCCTAACAATTTAATTCGAAAAATCAAATGATTGATCCCCAGTAGAAATCTAAATGTAAGAACATACCTCAATTTCAGTCCTCACACTTTGAATCTGAATGATAACAAAGTTGATAAGTGGCAAACAGAATGTTTTAAGTTTAGGGTGCCTCAAGAGTTTTTAAAGAACTATCACAATTATGTCAAAGATAAATGCTTTCCCAAGATGTATTTTGCGAAAAAGATATAGCCCTCAATTTGTATTTGTACTTTTGAAGAGATGAAAAGATTTTACTAGTATACTGTAACCAGAGATACTGCTAGGATTGTGTTGTCTTATGTCTTGGTGTGCAATTGTGTTAAATCAAAGTATGGACTGAAGCTGAAACACCAAGATAAAGACAAAGAAATGTTTTGTTCTCCATAATTCGTATTTAATATTAAGTCTAAGATCAACAAATGTATTTGATTGACAAATTGAATCAATAACAAGTTCAATGAAGATAAAAACATTTTTACATTAAAAAATAAGAGTAACAAAGTAAGCTTGAATTTCAATCAATAATGGTATCTTAAACTGTAGGTAAACTTAGCAAAGAAAACTTATAAAGGATGAAAATTAAATTGAATTTTAATGTAGAATGAAAGGATATCTTACCTGAGAAATATAATGGAAGCAATAGCCACTTCTGAGAAGTAAAGAAAGCATGCAGATGTCAAGTGTTCACAAAATCACCATTCAAATCATGATGATTTTGTTAGCTTCCAATGTAAGAACTTAAGTAAGAAGAAAAATGTGATTTCCTTGTTTTACAGAATAAAATAAAACAATTTCGCATTTTAAAAACAAGATATTAAGTTTTGGAATTGACGTAACAAGAAACGTTAAATATGTTTCAAATAAATGAATTTGACACAGAAGAGAAGAAAAGTGTACCATTATTAGAATGAAATTATAGCAGTGATATTTTTATACAGATTAATAAGAACTGATATTGTGCTGAAATGAAATTTTAGAAAACCTAAACAAGAAAAGGAATTAAATAATCAATTCAAAAACTCGTTATGTTTTGAATACCAGTGATGTGCAGCCAGCCCAAGCCTGTTTGGATCGGCGCTGTAAAATATGTTTCTTTGCTGTCGCCTCTCACTGGATAGAAGCTAGGGTGACGTGGGTTGTCATGGCAACAACCCTTCATTTCTGTTTCTTCTTGGTTTAGGCTTATTGAATTCTTTTGGTTTGCTGTTAGCCATATGAGAGAAATGTGCACGCGGGATCTCGGTCGAGTTACTCACAGGTTTTACTCATTTTGAGGAGCAGAAAACGTATACCATAGTCATACATCTTGTCCTTAATGAGCATAAAAATAACAAATTATTATTTTTAAACATGTTTCTTTAGGATTGCAGTTTGCTTGGGAAAACTGCATGTGATTGTCGAATAAAAAATTAGTTAGTTCCAAATACCTCAACACAAAAATGACTGTTGCCCTGTGTAATCAGAGGATGTTGCTTTTTATCGGTGTGCAATGTGCGGATCGATACAATAAATGAATCATATTTACAACATTGGAAATCCTTTAAAAAAAAAAAAAAAAAAAAACTAGTCCTGCGAACCAGTGATTGTGAAGATATACTAGTCCACTAAAAGTGAAATGTAGTTTAATGAAAAATATGTTTAGATGCATCAATTTCTCATCATTTAGTTTGCATGATATAACTTTTTATAAAATCTTCAGTATAGCATAGAAAAATTTACCCTAAATGTAATTATAAGAGATGAATCGATGTAAAGCATTAATACATTAAGTCAATTTATAACTGCTATTTTTTAAATGTAAAATAAGTAGTAAAACAAAAGCAAAAAAGAAAGAAACATTTGGATATTAAATTTTGCAGTATTTTAATTTCTTAAGTTTTACACCATATGAAATATTAAAAGTTTAAAAATAACGTATTTAAAATTAATTATTTTAATCCTTTGCACTTAAGAACAAAAAATATCTGGCAACATTTGAATTTCATTCCTCAGTTTCAACAATGATAAAATTATCACTTATCGAAGAGACTCAATGATAATTTGTAAATAAACTTTAAGAAACTTGGGTTTGTAATTGTATGCTAGGTTAATGCAAGATTCTTCATTTATTACATAACATGATTATCCATGATTATCAGTTATCAAATCATATACCAGGAAAGAAATTATCATACATGCAGAATTGCAGATAAACCAGAAACCAAATTAGACATTAACTATGTTAATTTGTGTCTGCTTTTGCAATGATTTACCTACTTTGTTTTTTTATTACTAAATTGACAATTATACTTTAAATGTTGATTTACACTTAAAAGTTCAGTATTTATGTTCAATAGGCTTTCATTGTGCACTAGTGAGAAAGTCAAAAGAATTAGCGTTAATCAAAAGTGCATGCTAAAAGATTGCTGTATAGCAAAATGCTAATTTACACATGACATGTTGTATCAAAGAAATGTAAAAAAAGCTGCAAGTACAATGTTTTCAACAAGTAATAGCTAAATGTTTGATAATTTTGAACATTTCAAATTTAAAAAAATAATTAAGGGGGGGGGGAGTTCTTAGTTTTCTAGATGATGCTGTCCCATACTGTAGCTAGTAGTAGCCATTATTGAAATAAAAGCCACTCTTTTCACTCAAAGGGGTAAATAAATATTTTCAATTGCTGAAATTAGAAAACCTAAATACTTTAACTAATGAAGGTAATAATATTAGGATTTAATTTTTACTAAAAAGGGGAAAGAACCTGATACTCTTCAGAATGTATTCATACAACTTTGGTATGAAACTTAGCAGAAATCTTTAAAAAAAAAAAAAAAAAAAAAAAAAAAAAAACAAGTACAGGAATGAAGTTTCCTTGTGTCTAGGATAACACTCAGAACCAGAAAGTGTGATTTCACCCTATAGCAGACAACAAGAATATAGTTAAATTCATCAGGTACGACTTAATGATCAAATCCGACAAAAGCCTTATGAACTCTTTCTTACCAAGTGACTTTTAAAAGTTTTCATACAACTGCAGAGTGGAATGTAAACACAACAGCATGTAGATGCATACTTTTAAGCTGGAAAATAAATCTTACCACTACCCAAAATGATTAGAAAAATGTTCCGATCTTTGTATGGTAAAATATTGAAACTGAACTATAAGCAAAGGCTTTACTTTGCCAAATGCATGTAATTTTAAAAGTACAAGGTATCTAAACAATCTTTGACACATTTAAAAAACTTATAGAAAAACAACAAATTATCGTATGAATATGCGGTTTGAGCCATAATACTTCACAGGGTCACGAATTTTTTTGTGTTCATTTGTGTCAAATTATGTAGCATTGCAGATCTGAAAATGTGAATTACCCCAGTAGGCTTAATTGTGTCTGCGGTTCATGCTCGCTAGAATAGGGGATAAACCTGAGTTTTGATTTGATGTGGTTTGAGCAACAAACGGCACACAGATTCAACTCTAGTAGTGAAAGGTATTGCCTTCTGCTTAATACAATGATTAAACACCTCACATTAGGCTTTTTTTTTCTTATTGTGATGGTACATCACCATCTGTAAACACAGTTTGGAAGTGTTTTCCCTTCCTCTTTTTTACAATGTCATAAAAACTACATGGACTTGTGAAGTATTCTTGTGCAAACCGCATATTCATATGACAATACAATGTTGCTTTTATTCAAATTTCTTAAATGTGGCAGGGACTTTTCAATTTTCATTTGGCAGCAGAATAAAAAATATTTCATTTTCGCTTACTTTCTGTCAACATTAGTACAACATCTTAAGAGTCATACACATCAGTAGAGCATTAACTATACCGTAACACAGCTGCACTCTGTGGCTTGTTCTTGCAGATGTTTCGTGGAATATCGGGGATTTGGAGATCTTTTGCCACTAAACATTTGTGAGAACATAACGCAAAAGTCACCTATATTATGACATGGATAGTGTTCGAATGATGCTTATTCAAAAACAAATGTGATAACCAGCAACAGGTTCTGGATCCAGCTAGGCTGGTCGTAGTCAGTTTATTAGTCCCCAATGAAGATCAATGGCCCTCTAAAGGCTCTCTAACCCCTTGCTCATTACCGCCTTTTTTGGTAAGTTGGTCCAAGTGCACACAACCCTACTAAAGTAATTTTTCAAACTTCTAGGTTAGCCTCAGATTTGAATAGCTTAAAACAATGATCCTTCCTGCTTTCCGTACAAAAATTTAACCTATTAATATCTTTCATTTTGATAAATTTAACCAACGGAATCATGTTCCCTCTGACTTTTCTTTGCTCCAGACTATGCATATTAAGTCTTTTTAAGTCTGGTAGCATAATCTAAATGTTGCCATACAAGTATAAGCAGCCTTTTTTGAACCCTTTCCAATTGATTGAAAATGTATGAGAACATTTAGAAGAATAAGATTAAGCAAACTTCTAGTAATAAGATAACAACAGTAAAGTTGATGAGTTATGTTGATTCTTGAAAAAATGTTGATGGTCCTGGCATAAAAAGTGCAACACAAGAAATTAGTCATTAAAATATTTTAAAATGTTGCATTTATCTTCCATGTTTTTTCATACCAAATACAAAAGAACATAAGTAGTTAGATGATTGGAAATTATTTGTCTAATGCAGACCAAAATACACCACATGCTGGGGACTGATCAATTTCACTAAGACAGAGGTTCCCAAACTTCAGACCTCCGCGGACCCCTTCCAAAAAAATTATCAACTCTCCCCCCCCCCCCCCGGTATGCATGCAAAAAAAAAAAAAAAAAAAAAGACACAGTTAAATCTTTTTTTTCCCACTATATTTTTGCACCTTTTTTCCTTTAAATTTATCTATTCATTATTTTGTACATTTTTCAAAGATCTTCATTCTTACATTAGTATTTTGAGCTATAGAAGTAAAATTCTATTTGAAAATCAGTTAGGAATAAAAATGTTTTACAGTTTGCTCTTGATATCTCGAAAACCTTGATGTGACCAAAAATTATTTTTCCCCTCGATTTTGCGCAGTTATCTAACGTTATTTTTCATTCTTATGTCAAAGAGTTTTTAACCAAAACCTTGATATGTTGAATATTTTTAGAATTTTTTAGGAAAAAATGCAATTTATTGCCTCGAAGCAACTCAAGGAATGTTTTCAAAAATTTCTCACATCCTTCATAGTTTCTATCAGAGTTTAGGACTGATTCAGAAAAGTTTATCTACTGTCACTTTCATTCTAGAGCTCGTACATGTCAGAAAATGTTCGTCGTGAGAAGTCCAAAAAAACCTAAAACTTTTCGCCCCCTTTTCACGCCATTTTGTCGGACTTTTTGACCTTATTTCCATCTCTATGAAAAGGGGAGGGGAAAGGAAAACCCTCTTAGAGCCATAGGGGATGGTGCAATCCTTTGTCCCACTTCTTTTGTTTCGGAGCACTCGAAACTCATTGAAACTGTTCTGCAGCTCGGTAATCCAAAATCTTTGATAAGTTTAGTTGTGGTAAATCACTACATTTTGCTACTTCACTAAAGCCTTATTTTGAATTGTTTTTTTTCTATTACATTTGGCTCACTTAAAAAAATAATATTTTTGTTATTGTACTTATTTTTTTCAACTTTCACTACATGTTTCCACTTATTTTTGACTATAGTGACTAATTTTTGGAATATTATTTTATTATAATTATGGCCTTATTACCTTGAAAACTCTTTTTTTTTTTTTTTTTTACCGTCCCTTCGACTTCGTAAAAATTGAATTCAAGGCCCAACATACTACCGAAGAAAGTCTTGCAACAAACACAAAAATCATCGCTATATATTTTTTTATTTCAATGAAAGCTACGTAAACACGTTAGTATTTTGTATCATTTCCGGTATTTACATTGGAAGTCGAATAGACATTGCATTTAGAAAGTAGTGCAAGAAAATGTCGACAACTGTAAAAGAAAAAAAAAAGAAAGCTATGTCAGCATGTTTTAAACGTTTACGCAATTTGTGTCAAAAAACAGGATAAGAAAATTGAGGAGAAAAACTTCATACGAACAACATTACAAAATTACACTTTGTTGTGAGATCGATAGCTATCTTAGAAATTGCTCGATTTACATTTCGTCTCAGTTCGAGAAACTTTTGAAACAACAGTCATAATTTGTTTCGTTTCAATTCTTGTTAATTTATTCTCATTTTTTCAGGATTCCCATAAAGTACCCGTTACTTTTCGAAAATGACAAGTGCATACATTAATTTGAGCTAAGGGATATCAGTAATTAATTACCTTTCGTATGCTTTTGATTGCCGCTACTGTCTATCTGGGTATTACTAGAATCAGGTGTTTCACCTTGGTCCGGGATATCTGAACTATCTTCAATTTCCTTTTTGATAGTTATTTCTTCCACAACACCAGCCATAGCATCCAAATAATTTACACACACATACAGAATTAGAATTAAAAAGGAAGAAATTTAAAGCCGAGACGACTCTTAATGGAGTTGAGTTGACTAGTGCTGCTAGTTTGGCCTTAAAAATCAACAAAACGAATTTTAGGGCCTGTAAGCTATCACGTGATAAATTTAGTGCTGGTGGAATCTGTTACCCGAACTTGGAAATACTTGGCTTGGAAATAACCGAGCTTTTTGGGAAAGGAATCTTGAATGAAAGTTTCCTAGGCATGGAAATTTTGAAGCCTTCAATTTGAAGGGTTCTGATAAATACACTGGCCTAAAAAGGTAAGGTACAACATGTTTTTCGAAGCTCACCATAAAAAAATGGCAGTAACAATAAAAATGTGTAGTTTGAATGAATGATAATAACAAAGACCATTTGTAAAAAACGATAGCTACCACATTTATTTTATAGAAAAGAACATATCTTTATGAATGAGAAAAAAATATGCTAATATCAAGCTTTCGTACTTTTGTGTGTAAAGTTGTGTTGATTTTCAACTGTTCTTGGCAGTTTCGGTAACAAAATAGTCAATAGAGTTAAGAAAATGTCTCGGAGACGTCGTTTACCCGATTCGTTAAGGTAGTGGGTAGTTAGATGGATGGAAATGGGATTGTCGCAGGCTGATGCTGCTTGACGTCTCAATGTGTCTCGTTGTCTCGTAGTGTTGTTCAGCGACTGTAGGATCAATATCAATCCGAGAATTCTGTGTCCAGAAGACCTGTTCCAAGCCGACCACAAGCTACAACATCTGCAAAAGACCGTTTTCTATTTCTTTTGGTCCAAAGGAAAAGAACCACTACTCTGCCGCAGCCCACTTTGCAGCATCAGGAAGAAGAATCTCTGCTACTGCGGTGCAAAATTGTCTTCACAATACTGGTCTTTATGCAAGACGACCAGTTGTGTGTGCTCCCCTCAGCGGACCGCAGCGAAGGATCCGCTTATGCTGGGCAAGAGAACATGTTTCCTGGACCCAGCAGCAATGGGCTTCTGTGCTGTTCACAGACTAGTACAGATTTACATTGGAGAGTGCACTAGCGCACTAGATACCATCAATCCAACACTGTTGAAAGACAGTTACAGAGGTGGTGGAATCATGGTTTGAGCATTTTGTGGTCATAATGACCTGCATGTGTTCCACGGAGGAACTGTGACTGGTCTGAGATATCGGGATGAGATCCTTGATCTTGATCCATGTGTCCGCCCATATGCTGGTGCTATTAGTAATGATTTCATTCTTATGGATGGTAATGCACGACTTCACCGAGCTCAGATTGTTGAGGAGTATCTTGAGGATCATGGTTTGGAACGAATGGAATGGCCAGATCGATCTCCGGACCTGAATCCCATAGAACATCTTTGGGGATATCTTGGCAGAAAGGTTGCTGCTTTAAATCCCCTTCCAAGGTAGTTACATGAGCTGGAACAAGGCTTACTCTGTGTCTGGTCTTCGCTTCCTATTCCAGTGTCCGAAAACTTAATAAACAGCATGGAAAATCGATGCCGCCAATGCATTAGGGGGGACACATTCCTTATAAGAACCCATTTTTGTATTGTTTCCATGCCATTTTACTACATAACACTGTGATGTTCTGTTTATTTCAAGAATGGACTTTTGCGCAAAGATTGATTTTTTTTTTTTTGCTATAAATCGTTTTTGCAATACACTCATACAAATTTCTATGACGCATCCAATAAAAACTACTTAATGCAGATATAATCTAAATTTTTTGTTTCTACATTCATTTATTTGCAAATTAGACGCAAATACCGGTTGTACCTTAACTTTTTGAGGTCAATGTATTTTCTTCAAACGTGATTTTTTTTTTTTTTTTTGTAGAGATCAGGATCATTTTATGTAAAATACAAACCTTAGCACGTACATTAGAGTGCAACGAAAAAATGAATTTCTTTTAAATCAAATGGAATAAGTGCAGAAAAGTTTCTAGTTTATCGCATTATTTTCAAGTTTTGGAATAAAAGTAAAGATCCTATGTTTCGAAGCTTTATTAAGTCTATTTTTAAACATCTAGGAGAGCCTGATCACGACCGGCTCTAGTAGTTCTGCCGCACTAGGCGATATTGACAAGCAGTACCGAAGAGAGACAAGGCGGGCCCCTTGTCAGTCATGTCGCCGAGCTCCTCCCGTCCCCATAAAAAAAAAGAAAGAAAAGGGGAGGGGGAGGGGAGGAAAAAAAAATCAAAATTGCTTACTTTAAAACAATTAACTCTATTTTCAATGCCATATTCTCTATATTCAAATACCAAAAGACTAAATTTCACTACGTTTTCTCTTGTTTGGAGTTTTTCCCTCTTTTTCTTTCTTCCTTTCTTTCTTTCTTTTCTTCTTCTCTTCCTTTTTTTTCTGCGTCACCGTCAGTGTCGCAGGGCCCCCCAAGACCGACTAGGCTGACATAGCCTCTCGCCGGCTCTAGGAAGTTCTGCCGCCCTAGGCGATATTGACAAGTGCCGCCCCTACCCCACATTGAATAATTATAATAATAATATATTGATAAACTAGTGGTACCCGCACGGCTTCGCCCGTAATAGAAAAATTAAAAGGTCTTTTGGTTCGCCTGTATTTACAAATAATGTATTGTGAATTTTCTCGCCAATTGGCTTGTACCGACGTTACAGTTCCACGTTATGATAATTTCGTATCTCGTCAATTGGCTTGTGCCCATGTTACGGTTACACGTTATGATAATTTCGTAATTTATGATAGTTTTTTTCTTAAAATTGGAATAAAAAAAGAACCACATCGAATTTTCGAAAAATCGCTTCGAGGTGCACACCCCCATGCTACATACTAACTTCGTGCCAAATTTCATGAAAATCGGCCGAACGGTTTAGGCGCTATGCGCGTCACAGACATCCTACAGACATCCTACAGATATCCTACAGACATCCTCCGGACAGAGAGACTTACTGCTTTATTATTAGTAAAGATAATAGTAAAGTGCTTAAAATTAAAGTGGGTTTCCAGTTAAATTCCAAACTGGGTTTTGCTTGCATATCCAAGCACTGATACACTCTAACTCTATTCTGTCTCTTTTAACATTAAAGTAGTGTATCTTATGGCACTGAAACATGTATTAATATTTCAAAAGACTTTTAAATTACGCAATTTGCCGCCTCTAAAATTAAATTGAATTTCTTTTTAAATTCCGACTATGTTTTGCATATCCAAGCACTCTATTATTTATTTATTTATTTTATTCATGCAGTGAATCTTATGGCGACTAAACAGACATTCATACTTGAAAAAAAAAAAAAAAAAGTGTCCATTTCGAAATTTGCCGCCCCTAAACCACTTAAGTCGCCCACCCAAGAGCCGGGCCTGATTTACCCAGACCAGTGTTGGGCATTAATCAACTAAATCCTCTATCGACTAAAGTAATCTGACTCCCATTTAGTTCAGACTAATATTTTAAAAATTTAATTCAATTGCAGACGAAGATTAACGTTAGTTTAAACTAACTCGTTAGTTGCTTAAAAAAACTAATTTAGTTCAGATTGATTTAGTTCAGATTAAATTAATCAGATTGAATTTAGTCAAACTAATTTAATCAGATTGGTTTAGTCAACTAAAGTAATCAGATTAAATTTCGTCTGATTAAAATTTACACTAAATCTAATCAGATTGAAATAAATCTACACTGTTTAAAACTACAGATTGCGTTTGGATTCTTTAAGGGGGTCCTTTCTCTTCTCCCCCCCAATGAATATTAAGTAGCTTCTAATGTGTTACGGGGGGAGGACATTGGGGGTTGGGGGGCTGCCCCCCTTACCGATTTAAGACCTTAAAAAATCAATAATTTTTAAAAACACCCCCTTTGGAGTGACGCAGTTTGCGACATGACCCACACTACCCCCCCCCCCATTTGGTACACAATACTGCTTTTGGTCTATCTTATCTTTATCTTCTTCTTTATTACTAACTAGTGATACCCGCACGGCTTTGCCCGTAATAGAAAAATCATAAGGTCTTTTGGTTCGCCTGTATATTTACAAATAATGTATGGTGAATTTTCTCGCCAGTTGGCTTGTACCCATCTTACGGTTCCACGTTATGATAATTTCGTATCTCGCCAATTGGCTTGTGCCCATGTTACGGTTACACGTTATGATAATTTCGTAAATTATAATAAAGCTGAATGTCTCTCTGTCCGGAGGATGTCTGGATGTCTGGATGTCTGTAGGATATCTGTAGGATGTCTGTGACGCGCATAGCGCCTAAACCGTTCGGCCGATTTTCATGAAATTTGGCACGAAGTTAGTATGTAGCATGGGGGTGTGCACCTCGAAGCGATTTTTCGAAAATTCGATGTGGTTCTTTTTCTATTCCAAATTTAAGAACAAAACTATCATAAAATGGTTAAATTATGAAATTACCATAACGTGTAATCGTAACATGGGCACAAGCCAATTGGCGAGATACGAAATTATCATAACGTGTAACCGTAACATGAGTACAAGCCAATTGACGAGAAAATTCACAATACATTATTTGTAAATACAGGCGAACCAAAAGACCTTTTAATTTTTCTGTTACGGGCGAAGTCGTGCGGATACCACTAGTTACTAATAATAAAGCTGAAAGTCTCTCTGTCCGGAGGATGTCTGGATGTCTGTAGGATGTCCTGGATGTCTGTGACGCGCATAGCGTCTAAACCATTCGGCCGATTTTCATGAAATTTGGCACAAAGTTAGTATGTAGCATGGGGGTGTGCACCTCGAAGCGATTTTTCGAAAATTCGATTTTGTTCTTTTTCTATTCCAATTTTAAGCCCATTTTTCACAGAAATTTAATAAAATGGGAAAGAATTTATTCTGAAAATTACCTTTCTTTTCTTTACTTCTTTATCTTTCTTCTTTTCTTTTCTTCTTTACTAATAATAAAGTTGAAAGTCTCTCTGTCCGGAGGATGTCTGAATGTCTGTAGGATGTCTGTGACGCGCATAGCGCCTAAACCGTTCGGGCCGATTTTCATGAAATTTGGCACGAAGTTAGTTTGTAGTATGAAGGTGTGCACCTCGAAGCGATTTTTCGGAAATTCGATTTTGTTCTTTTTCTATTCCAATTTTAAGCCAATTTTTCACAGAAATTTAATAAAATGGGAAAGAATCTTTATCTTTATCTTCTTTACTAATAATAAAGCTGAAATTCTCTCTGTCCAGAGGATGTCTGTAGGATGTCTGGATGTCTGGATCTCTGTGACGCGCATAGCGCCTAGACCGTTCGGCCGATTTTCATGAAATTTGGCACGAAGTTAGTTTGTAGCATGGGGGTGTGCACCTCAAAGCGATTTTTCGAAAATTCGATTTTGTTCTTTTTCTATTCCAATTTTAAGAACAAAATTATCATAAGATCGACGAGTAAATTACGAAATCATCATAACGTGGAACCGTTACATGGGCACAAGCCAATTGGCGAGATACGAAATTATCATAACATGGAACTGTAACATGGGTACAAGCCAATTGGCGAGAAAATTCACCATACATTATTTGTAAATATACAGGCGAACCAAAAAGACCTTTTAATTTTTCTATTACGGGCAAAGCCGTGCGGGTACCACTAGTTACTAATAATAAAGCTGAAAGTCTCTCTGTCGTGAGGATGTCTGTAGGATGTCTGGATCTCTGTGACGCGCATAGCGCCTAGACCGTTCGGCCGATTTTCATGAAATTTGGCACAAAGTTAGTTTGTAGCATGGGGATGTGCACCTCGAAGCGGTTTTTCGAAAATTCGATTTTGTTCTTTTTCTATTCCAATTTTAAGCCCATTTTTCAAAGAAATTTAATAAAATGGGAAAGAATTTGATCTGAAAATTATCTTTCTTTATCTTTCTTTTCTTTACTTCTTTATCTTTCTTCTTTTCTTTTCTTTTTAAATAACAAACCTGAAAGTCTCTCTGTATGAATGTTTGGATCCCTGTGACGCGTATAACGCCTAGACCGTTCAGCCGATTTTCATGAAATTTGACACACAATTAGTTTTAAGCATGGGGTGTGCACCTCGAAGCGATTTTTCGAAAATTCGATTTTATTACTTTTCTATTAAAATTTTAAGCCCTTTTTCACATAATCTTTACTAATAATAAAGCTGAAATTCTCTCTGTCCAGAGGATGTCTGTAGGATGTCTGGATGTCTGGATCTCTGTGACGCGCATAGCGCCTAAACCGTTCGGCCGATTTTCATGAAATTTGGCACAAAGTTAGTTTGTTACATAGTGGTGTGCACCTTGAAGCGATTTTTCGAAAATTAGATTTTGTTCTTTTTCTATTCCAATTTTAAGCCCATTTTTCACAGAAATTTGATAAAATGGGAAAGAATTTGTTCTGAAAATTATCTTTCTTTATCTTTCTTTTCTTTACTTCTTTATCTTTCTCCTTTTCCTTTCTTTTTAAATAACAAACCTGAAAGTCTCTCTGTATGGGTGTTTGGATCTCTGTGACGCGCATAGCGCCTAGACCGTTCAGCCGATTTTCATGAAATTTGACACACAATTAGTTTGAAGCATGGGGGTGTGCACCACGAAGCGGTTTTTCGAAAATTCGATTTTATTAATTTTCTATTAAAATTTTAAGCCCATTTTTCACATAATCTTTACTAATAATAAAGCTGAAATTCTCTCTGTCCGGAGGATGTCTGGATGTCTGGATCTCTGTGACGCGCATAGCGCTTAGACTGTTCGGCCGATTGTCATGAAATTTGGCAAAGTTAGTTTGTATCATGGGGGTGTGCACCTCGAAGTGATTTTTCGAAAATTCGATGTGGTTATTTTTCTATTCCGATTTTAGGAACAAAATTATCATAGGATGGACGAGATTACCATAACGTGGAACCATAACATGGGCATAAGCCAATTGGCGATAAAATTCACCATACATTATTTGTAAATATACAGGCGAACCAAAAGACCTTTTTATTTTCTATTACGGGCAAAGCCGTGCGGGTACCACTAGTACTGGAATAAGGGCCTGATTTTTTTCATATCCAGGTAGCCGATGCCTGTTCCCTATTGCAGTTACTTATATGAGGGAATGCCCCCCTCTCAAATAGAAATTCACTCCACTCAAATTATGGGGGATGGTTAAAAACGCTAAAATTTTCCAAAAACAAACCTTAAAATTTTGAAGTTTGCGCCACCCGCCCCACTACCCCCCCCCCCCTGTAGGCCACACTGCTTCTGATCTTATTGGAATAAAATGCTTGAATGTTTTTATCCAAATGGACGATGATGCATGTTCTGTTTCAAAGTAACCTATGTAAGGGGTACCCCCTACATAGAAACCCTCTCAAATTATAGGGGTGGGATGCTCTCCCCCCCAAAAACATTATAAACACAAAATGTTTTCAAAAACAAGCACTAAAAATTTGAAGTTTGCGCCTCCCACTCCAATGAGCCCCCCCCCCCCCCATAGGCCACACTGCTTCTGGTTTTATTGGACTAAAATGCTTAATTTTTTTTTAATCCAGATGGCTAATGCATGTTCTGTTTCGGAGTAACTTACGTAAGAAGATACCCCCGTAAATAGAAATCCCCTTCAAATTATGGGGGGGGGGGGATCTCCCACTTCCCCCACCTAACCCCCATTACAAACTTGAAACTTTTCAAAAACCAGCCTGAAAAACTCAAAGTCTGCGCAACCCGCTCCACTCCCCCCCCCCCCCCCCCGGTAGGTCACACTGCTTCTGATCTTATTGGAATAAAATGTTTGATTTTTTTTTATCCAGATGGCCAATGCCTGTTCTGTTTCAGAGTAATTTAAGTAAGGAGATACCTCCCTTAAATAGAAACTGCCCTCAAGTTATGTGGGGTGGGGGGCTCTCCCCCCCCCCAAAAACATTGTAAACGCTAAAATTTTTCAAAAACAAGCCCTAAAAATTTTACGCTACCCGCTATACTGACAACGCCCCCCCCCCCCCCCGTAGACCACACTGCTTCTGGTTTTATTGGAATAAAATGCTTGAATTTTTTAAATCCAGATGGCTGATGCATGGTCTGTTTCTAAGAAACTTACGTAAGGGATAACCCTCCTTAAATAAGAAAGTCCCTCATATTCTGGGGGGCTCCCCCACCTTCAAAAAACCTATTAAAAACACGAAAATTTTTCAAAAACAAACCTTACAAATTTGAAGTCGGCGCCACGGACCCCGTTAGTCTGGATCACCGGATAATCCGGCTCGATCAATTTGACCGATTTCCCTTTACATTTAAAGAGCGATCGTCAAAATTCCATAATAATTATTTATTTAATCCTCTCAAGGGGAAGACCGTGTTATGTCGTTGATTGAGTTCCCTTTTCTTCGCAATGCAACTTTTGAATCAATTTGTTTTACTCGATAGGGAAAAAATTGAACTGTCACAGGTAGTGATGTAAAATACCCGGGTATTTATTTTTAGGGGTAAATACCCAGGGTATATACCCGGGTAAATACCCAAATTGGGTATTTACCCGGGTATTTATTTCAAAAATTTATATTCAACTAAAATACGTTTCTGTATACATGAAACACACCGCCAGCTCAGTCATTCCAGCCGAGGACTGCAGTTTCGTGCTTATTAGCACTCATCAGCCCGGCATAGGAAAGTGACTGAGCTGGAGATGGCACTCTCGGCTTCCTTAAGCGGTTTTCCATCTCCAGCTCAGTCACTTTCCTATGCCGGACTGATGAGTGCTAATAAGCACGAAACTGCAGTCCTCGGCTGGAATGACTGAGCTGGCGGTGTATTTCATGTATTTATGCCTTAGCCCTTGCTAATGGGCGGTAACTTACTGAATATGTTTCTGTATGTATTCCACTATGTACATATATAACCAAGCACATATAAAACAATAAATTTTTGCCCAAAAATTGTATTTTGATCACATATTCAAAGAATAATTGTGTGAAACAACTTAGCAATCTAATATGATATTCACATTAAATGTGTTAAATATACCTAATCAATGTTGATAGCCAAATTTCATATATAAAAAGCCATTCTACAAAAAGTAAAAAGCTTAACTGTTTACAAAAAAAGCAAACATCGATTTTTTAAGGTCCTAGTCTTTTATAACCTAGTAATATGTCCCTGCATGACATCAAAATGTAACGAAATGTCGCTCAATTTTTTATTAATATTTACCTATATCTTTCTCAGAAATTTCCTCCAAACCTAGTTCAAGTGTTCAGGTGTATTCTGCAGATAACGTATCAGTCATTAGTTCGTTTATTTCATTTTGATATTTTAACTCTCTCTTTTTATTGTATTTCAAGCATATGTATTGAGTGTGAGAAAAAATAGAGATGTTACAGCTGTTTTACAATGTTTTAATTTAAAGAACAAAATAATTTAATACTAAAAATAAATGCGGTACAACATAAATGTTAGCATAAAAATACTTGATCATTCCTTTTTCAGTAAAATGTGTTTGGAAATGTTTTACGGTTTATGTTTTTTAAAAAGAAAATCATCACCTTTTGATACCACCTTAATTTTTTTTTGCAAAATGCGCAATTACTAGGGGATTTACCCTGCTCTCGGATAAATACCCAAAAAAGTATTGACTTTCCCATCCTACATTACTTTTTACGTGTATTAAAAATAGTTTGAATAAATTTTCATCATAAAGTACCGAGGAGCAAATGCAAAGGAGCAAGGCAACAAAAAACAAAATTTTGATTTTTTTTTTTTTTTTTGCTTATTAACTTTATTTTGCTGTGAAAACTGTTCCTATATTTGCCACGTTATCACTTAAACAGCAATAAAATAAATACAGTCGACTCTCGATATCTCGAAGTACGAGGGACCAAGAAAAAGATTCGACATAGCCGAAGTTCGAGATACCGAAAACTAACTATTATTTCCCTTTTGAAACAATTGTAAAAGTAATTAAACAAAACCACACATAAATGCTCAGATAGGAAAGAAAACTTGTATTAGTCCCCCCCCCCCCCCAAAAAAATACAAAAGTGTAAAACTTGAAGAACATAAGCAAAAATAATATTACTAATAAAAAAATGTATTTCTTACTTCACATTTAATAAATATTGCTTTATACTTGCTTGTTTTTTTGAATTAATATTTCTGCTATGTATGAAATCATTAATTTTACTCATGGCATTGAATATATCCTGTGGAACATTTTCCCGACTTTCAATAGAACGATGAATAATCGATAGTGCATTACTAACATCTGCATTTGTTGGCAAATCATTATGTTCAGAAATTTCAATTTTCTCTTCATAGTCCGTACCATCTTCTTTAGCTGTTACTTCTGCAATAATATCTTCATCGCA
This sequence comes from Uloborus diversus, assembly GCF_026930045.1. NCBI lineage: Eukaryota > Metazoa > Arthropoda > Arachnida > Araneae > Uloboridae > Uloborus > Uloborus diversus. Next base: position 164,868,771 of record NC_072735.1, on the reverse strand, counting down.
AAGTTCACCGCAGGTAATGAGCTCGGAGTCAACGTTTACGAAGTCAGAAAGTTCCAATGATTGTTCTTGAAACACATCTCTGAACTCGTTGTCCAAACATTCGTTAACCTCATCAACAATATTGGGAGCACTTGAAGGAAAGAATCCGCATTTCTGAAAACAATGAGCAATTGTGTCTTAGGAAACATCATTTTGCCAGGCACTAAAAACCATTCGAAGAGCATCTAATACCGATATGGAACTTGTATGCTCTTTATTATTTTCAATATCGTTGATGAGCTTTCTAATTACTCGTTTCCTATAATGCACTTTTAAATTACGAATTACTCCCTGATCAGCTGGCTGAAGTTTTGCCGTTGTATTTGGTGGGAAGAATTCAAGCTTAATTGACTTTAAATTTTTTAACTTTGGATGTGCTGGACAATTGTCCACAAGCAGCAAAACTTCTCGAGATTTTTTATGAAAACTCAAATCAAGTTTTCTCACGTATTCTTCAAACAGCTCGCTGGTCATCCAGGATTTCTTATTGCTTTTGTAATTTACCGGCAAAGATTTGACGTTTTTAAAGCAACGTGGGTTTTTCGATTTACCAATAACTAAGAGGGGTAATTTTTCTGATCCATCAGCATTGGCACCAACAAGAACAGTTAAGCGATCTTTGCTCATTTTTCCTCCAGCGCAGGACTCTCCTTTGAACATTAAAGTTTTTTGGGGAACACATTTGTAGAATAATCCGGTTTCATCAATATTAAAGACGTCTGATGCTTTGTAACCAAACAGTAGGGTGGGAAGTCTTATTCTCCATTCTTCACAAAGACTTTCCGGGACGTCTTTAGCTTCTCCATGTAAATTCCGAAAAACTATGTTATGACGAGCTTTAAACCTCTCGAGCCATCCACTGCTTGCTACAAAGTCCATGTGACCAAGGAGTTTGCCAAAATCAAGTGCTTTTTCACGAAGGAGAATTCCACTCACAGGGATTTCAGTCCGCTTATGCTCATAATTCTTAAACCATTTCAAGAGTGCCGTTTCAATGTCGGTGTATGTGCACTCCTTGATTTTTTTTACGATTAAGATTTGCAGAACCGCCCTTTGTTTCGTAATGTTCTAATATTTTTTCTTTGTTCGACATTATTGTCGATAATGTATTCGGCGGTATGCCATATTTCAGGGCCAAGTCCTTTTTCTTAACGGTAGGATTATTCTCTACATCTTTAATTAAATCGACCTTTTCTTCAATAGTTAAAATTTTTAGCTTTCTCTTACTCATTTTTCAAAACGCTGAGCATGCAATCATTTACTAAATGCTATGAGTGCTAAAAAGCTGAGATCAGCGAAGCTTCAAGTGAGCAGTTCCAAGTTCAATTGGTGGGTCACTAACTGGTTTAGCCCTCACCCAGGGGGTATTACACGTGCTCTCTTTCTTGCTAATCCCTTATCAATGCCATGCCATGCCATGCAATATCTAACAGGCGGAGGGGGAGAACCCCCTTTTACCTGAAATCTATGAGTAGTGGGTGCAGAAAAAAAAAGCGCCGGAGCGCACCTAAAAGAAAAGAAAAAGGGGGGGGGGAGGAGAAAGCTTATGGCCTCGCTAGGGCTGCGAGGCCGCTTACGAGGGCATCTATTTGCTGTTGCTGGGCTTGGAGCTGTGTGAGGACCTGGGTAAGGAGTGCCAGGACCTGGCTGGAGTCGGGGGCGGTGAGCTTCTGCAGGGCAACAGGTCTGGGAAGGAAGTCCGTGGTCCTGGGAGCTGTACGTGGAGTCCTTTCTTTCCATGCGTTTCCGACCTGTGCAGAAAAGGTCCTGGGGGGCTTGGGTAGACGGGGTCTTGGTCTTTCAGGGCAGACAGGAGCATTTGCTGGATGGGGGCCGCCGCAGAGGGCACAGCAGGCTGGGGTAGAACGGTCCTTAGTACAGTCGAAGGTCCTGTGTTCCTGGGCACATTTTAGGCAGCGTGGAGAGCGGTGACACTTGGCCGCCGTGTGGCCAAAACGCTGGCATCTGTAGCACTGGATCACAGTGGTCTTGGGACGGAGACGCTCCACCTTGATTCTGAGGTATCCGATGTTACCGACACCAAAGACGTCGTCGGCCTTCTCGTCTTTGTTTAGTACGGCCAGGTAAAGGGGCAGCAACCTTTTCTCGGGTCCTGTCTTCATTTGGAGAACCTTTACAACGTCGAATCCGTATCCTTTGAGATCCTGAAGAATATCCTCGGTAGGGAAGTTGTTGGGCAGGCCTCGGATTACAACCTTCAGCGGGCGTTTACTGGGCAGGACTCGACTGTGAAATTGGAGACTCTTCTCCTGCAGATATTTCTCAATGAGGTCGATGTCGTCTTCGAGGGCTGGAAAGATGTTGAGATCATCGCCAGTGATTTTTCCTTGGATAGCACCGGCGCATACTTTAGACAGGAATTCCAAGATACCAACTGGATTTGGGGGGTTGGCGACAGTGATGGGAGGCGGGGAACGTGCCTTGGTCTTTCTGGGAGCATCCTGGGTGGCCGAAGGTTCGGACTGATCTGTAACCATACTGGGAGTAGCACTCTGTAGACTGGCTGGTTCGTCATCTTTAGAGGAGAGGGTGGAGAACATATTTTTGGTGGGGATAGCCGTCACTTTTTCCTTGGGAGGGCTCCGACAGGTTCTTTTCGCCTTAACGAAGTCGTTCTGTGTGGGCAACTCCTCGTCGCTTTCGCTGTCGAGGGGGATGTCTGGGGGAAAGAGTCCGTCTAGCTTCGTTTGGTTTTCCTTGGCGAGAAGATCAGCATCATCGTAGATTTTTTGTTCTTCCATTGTCCAGGTTCTTGGGTCGGTCAGATTGAAGAGGGCGTTGAGAAATTCGTACAGGTAGTCCGCAATGCCATTTAGAGTGGGCTGGTCGAAAGCTTCAACGTATTTTTCCTTGGTTGCCTGGAGATCAAACTTGTAGCGCTCAAGAAGTTGTTGAAAGCGAGTGGATATTCCCTTTTTAATGGTGCGTGGGTATTTCTTCCTAATTGTAGCCAAAGACATGAGAGAACCGGGAGAAGGCCAGGCGCTGAGCTGGGGGACGGTTTCGCTGACGGGAGTTACCCCGCCGGCCCTGACAAGGGCCTCTACGCCGTTATCCCGAGCTGCGCACTGTTTCTTCCGCGTCGAGGGCACTGAAAAGAACTTATCGAAGCGTGAACAAGCAACGCGTGAACGAGTGCATTTTAGCTCTTTCTCTCGTCAAAAGAGGTGGCGACCTGTCAATTACGCCCCCGTCTTCAAAGCCCTAACAAAAGGGAGCAGGTGGTGAAAATAGCAGAATTTTCTCCGTCATTTTACGGTCAAGTTGGTTTCGCTACTGATAATCAGGACAATAAATGTTAAGAGATGTCTGTCTCAAACTTCGAGATAAGCGGAGTGAACTTCGAGTTAACGAAAAAATCCCATTAAGAACATTAGCAGAAGTTTGGGACCATCCAAAAACTTCGACATAAGCGGAAATTCGAGTTCAGCGAAGTCGAGATATCGAGAGTCGACTGTAAATAACATCATAATCTTAATAACGTTTCAGTTTATTCTTCCAAACATCCTTCATGCTCCTTTTTTTTTCCTTTCGTATATGACTAACCTAGATTGTGATTTTGAAATCTTGAAGCTCATCATTGAATTGCTTATACTTCTCCAATTATGACATTGAACAGAAAGATTCTTTGGTTCACGATATGTTTCTTTCATGATTTCATCAAATCTTTCAATAAAACATATTATAAACTGTGTAATACATATGTATGCATCAGTTTTACCAATTATTTCATATTTAGATTTAAAAAAAAATTCCCATTCACTTTTTGCATTTTTTTGTAAAATACTCAGTTTTTTGGGTATTTACCCAGGCTAGGGGCGGCATTTCAGCATTTCATTTGGGGGGTCGAGTTTCTTAAATATGAATTACCACAGTATGGAACCAAAACACATATTGGCTAACAGCAAGTAATCATGATATGGGTTTAGAATTAATAAAAATAAGTGTTCAAAAACAATTTAATTTTTATGAAAAAATTTGTAGTTCGTTTTAGAATATGTTATCATACCAAGTGTTTTGGTATTACAGTTTTCACCTTTTGATAAAGTTTTGATGCTTGATTTTTAAAATACGGAAGAACAGGAAATCTTGTTACTAATCCAGCAATGCCCAGTGT